>NC_073229.2:20607500-20840000 GCF_029281585.2 Gorilla gorilla gorilla
TAGTGTCTACACTCCGTCTTACATTTTCCATTCTTTCCATTTTCACAAGTCCTATGATACAGTTGAAAATCTTTCCTACACACTAGTAAAGCCATAGGAACTTAAAATTATTAAGTGTCAAGCACATATGAAAATCAGACAATGTGCAAAGAAAAACGGGCTATGTGTTGCATGAGAACGAGGAACTAATGTTCAGTTTAGGGATATGAACTGTTCAGAAACTTGGTCTGATCAAAGTTATGTCAGCCTTAATAGTAATCTGACTGATAAACAACTAATACTTGAAAGATGGTACTGATATGGACTATTTCACCTGGAGGTTGTTTACTTGATAACTTTTTTTTCAAGTTCTGCAAGGTGATTTGACATCCAAAAATATATAGTCAATCCTGGGTATTCATGGAGGACTAGGACCAGGACCCCTCAAATACATCAAAATCCACAGATGCTCAAATCCCTGATACAAAATGGCATAGTATTGACACATAACCTTTGCACAGCCTCCCATATACTGTAAATAATCTCTAGATTACATATAGTACCTAATACAATGTAAAAGCTATATAAATAGTTGTTACACTGTATTTTTATTTGTATTTTTTTTATTGCTTTTTCTTTCAAATATATTCCATTGGAGGTTGGTTGAATCAGCAGATATGGAACACACAAATACAGGAGGACAACTATATCTAAATCTAGATTAATGTAAGTGGTGAGAAAATATTTTCTCTCCGTCTAAGTAGGTCCTACCAGAGGGGAAACTAGACTCACTCGAAGATTGCTTTGATCAATCCACACACAGTTCAGTGATGGACAGAGTGTCAGTATCTGTTGTATGTGTCACTATCCCATGCTAGAGGTGTCAATAGATTATGTAACCTTTCTGAGGAATCACAATATAATAATTGATAATAATATTGATCACATACACATAGACTTCCTTGACACACGATTGCCACAGACCTTCAATTTGTAAAAAAAAAATATGCAACATCTGTGGAAGTACTATAAAGAGAAGCAGAATAAGGCAGATATGCCTGTATAAGACTAAGGGAGAATCTTAAAAGCTGCAACAGATGTACAAGGGATCCTCAATAAATCCATACATCTGTGGCCAGTGAATTTTTGACAAGAGTGCCAAGTCCATTCAATGATGAAATAATAGTTTCTTTAATATATGCTGTGAGAGAAATGGATTTCCACATGCAAGACTAAAGTTGGGCTCCACTTCACACCATATGTGAAAAATAATTCACAACCTAAATATAAGAACTAAGCCATATAGAGGAAAACGTAAGAGTAAATCTTCATGATCTTGTGTTTTGGGTTCTTAGATAAGACACTAAAAGCCCAGGAAGAAACAACAAAAAATAGGTAAATTGGAGTTCATAAAAAATGTGAAACTTTTATATCAAAGGACATTTTCAAGAAAGTGAAAGACAACGTACAGAATGGGAGAAAATATTTGTAAATCCTGTGTCTGATAACATCCAGAATATGTAAAGAACACCTACAGCTCGGCCGGGCGCGGTGGCTCACGCCTGTAATCCCAGCACTTTGGGAGGCCGAGGTGGGCAGATCACCTAAGGTCGGGAGTTTGAGACCAGCCTGACCAACATGGAGAAACCCTGTCTCTACTAAAAATACAAAATTAGCCAGGCGTGGTGGCGTATTCCCGTAATCCCAGCTACTCGGGAGGCTGAGGCATGAGAATCACTTGAACCCAGGAGGCGGAGGTTGCGGTGAGCCGAGATCTCGCCATTGCACTCCAGCCTGGGCAACAAGAGCAAAACTCCGTCTCAAAAAACAAACAAACAAAAAACCTACAACTCAACAACAAATAGACAAACAACCCAATTAAATGGTCAACAAAGGACTTGAATAGACATTTCTCCAAGGAAGGTATACAAATGGCCAGTAAGCACATGAAAAGATGCTCAAAGTCATTAGTCCTTAGGGAAATGCAAATCAAAACCACAATGAGATACAACTTCGCACTTGCTAGGATGGCTATAATTTAGAGGGAAAAAAAAGAAACATAACAAATGTGCGTGAGAATGTAGAGAAGTTGGAACCTGTGTACATTGTTGGTGAAAATGTGAAATGGTGTAGACACTGTGGAAAACACTTTGGCTGTTCCTCAGAAAGCTAAACATAGAATGAGCATAGAATTGTAATACCGACAATTCCACTCCAAGGTGTATAACCAAAATTATTGAACACAGGGACTGAAACAGATACTTGTACACCAATAATCATTGCAATATTATTCACAATAGTCAAACAACAGATGAGTGGATAAACAATGCCTGGTACCCTTCCTTCCTTCCTTCCTTCCTTCCTTTCTTTCTCTCTTTCTTCTTTCTTTTCTTTCTGTCAGTCTTGCTCTTGTTGCCCAGGCTTGAGTGCAATGACACAATCTCAGCTCACCGCCACCTCTGCCTCCTGGGTTCAAGTGATTCTCCTGCCTCAGCCTCCCGAGTAGCTGGGATTACAGGTGCACACCACCACGCCCAGCTAATTTTTGTGTTTTTAGTAGAAACAGGGTTTCCCCACGTTGGCCAGGTGGTATACACATTTTTCTATTATTCGGCCATAAAAAGGAATGAAGTTCTGATGCATACTACAACATGGTTGAAACTCAGCAACAAGGTTTTTGAGGGAAAAAAGCTTAGTGAAAAGGCCACATCTTGTAGGATTCCACTTATATAAAATACATGCAATAGACAAATTCATGGAGACAGAAAGTAGATTAGAGGCTACCAGGAGTGGAAGGAGGGGAGAATGGGGATTTATTATCCAATGAGTGCAGTGTTTCTATTTGTTTTTGTTTTTGTTTGAGACAGGGTCTCGCTCTGTCGTCCAGGCTGGAGTGCAGTGCCACGATCTCAGCTCACTGCAGCCTCCGCCTCCTGGGTTCAAGCAATTCTCCTGCCTCAGCCTCTGAGTAGCTGGGATTACAGGTGTACACCACCTGGCAAATTTTTGTAGAGATGGGGTTTCGCCATGTTGGCCAGGCTGGTCTCAAACTTTTGACCTCAGGTGATCTGCATGCCTCAGCCTCCCAAAGTGCTGGGATTACAGGCATGAGCCATGGCGCCCGACCCAAGTGCTTCTATTTGAGATGATGAAAACGTTTTGAAAATAAATAGTTGTAATGGTTGCACAGCACTCTGAAGGTAATTAATGCCACTGAATTGTACACTTAAAATGGTGAAAATAGAAAATTTCATGTTATACAGATTTTGCTACCCAAAAAACAAAACAAAAAATCCAAAACCTTTATGTTATTATGAAGAAGCAGTTTTCCAAAGGAATAGGGATGCTGGTAGCAGAAGGGAAAGAAATCTCATTAAATAAAAACAAAAGCAATGTCCTCTTCAGGAGGTGGCTCAGCTAGTTTAGCTTTACCTTAGCACCATGATGGTTCATTTTATTCAGAAATAGAAACATGGGGCATTGGGGAGAAGAGGAGATGTGTACCTGCCTCACCTGCCTCCCTGCCCAGAATGCCGACTCCGACTCTTGCATTCCACTAAGCTGGGGATTAAATGAAAAGTGAGAATCTAGAAACCCCCAGAGATGATGTTTGTCGTCGGAGCTGATTTTATCTCGTTTTAGTAGCATGACCTCCTCCTCAAACTCAGGATGCAGTTATGGTCAATCTCATTAGTGTGCAGTAATTGCTCAGCCCCAATACCAGATTAGCAGGAAGTTCTGTTATTTTCCTTTTGAGGATGGGCTCCTACTGAACTGTCCTGGAATCTACCACCATTCAGGTTACAAAAGACCCAGGGAACTAGGCCAGTCCAGCTTCCAACCCCAAGCAGGGAGCAACTTGCTCAGTCCACGTTGTCATAGCTCCTCGCCGCCACAAGGTGGTGATGTTGCATCACAGACGCGCATGATGGGCGCGCAGGCGCCAATGCTCCCAGGACCTGCTGTTCCATTCCTAAATGAAAACTGTTCCCAGGATCTGGATTCACAAGACAAGGCAGCCTGTTTCCTGCTGGGGAACTCAGGGGCAAGAGGGCATCTCGGAGGGAGGGCACATTCTCATCTCTGAAGACAAGGAGAACATCATCAGCACATAGACCAATCCCAGCAGTGCACTTTAGGATGGGGAGGGCCACTGTGAGTTACAGCAAAATGAACGAATGAATGAACCAGTAAGTATCTGAGAGGGAAAGTCCCAACGACCCTCAGGAGGTGCAATCAAGAGTTGCAGTTATTTTCGTTAGGAACGTTCTAAACACGGGGAAACCTTCCTTCCTTCTGCTCTATTGTTGGAGTGGGGCCATCCCGGGACACCAGAAATCAAGGAATTGAGTTTGGAGAAGGGACTTGGGGAGGTCACAGTGGCAGGTGACTGCCAAATGAGGTGGCAGAAGCCAGCAAGCGCTGGAAAAAGTCGGCCCAAACTGTTCACCAGCACCGCCCCCCATAACTCCCCACCGGCTCTGGTTTCAAGACTTTCCGTTTTCTAGGTATTTCCTTGGCCTTAAACCATTTTCCTTTAAACGAACTTTTTCTGTGGAGCCATCCGGTTTCCCCCGATAGTGGCATCTCACAAAGGACAGTCCAGTAACCCAACAGCGTGTTGCGTTCCGCGGGACGCAGATTTCCTTCACAGGCACCCCCTGGGTTCGTTTTTATAGCCACACCCACCCGCCCCCCTATCTCCTGGGCACTGCTAATGAGTCCTGCATTTCTCTCCTCTGGTCTTTGGATAAATGAACCATCCGTGCGTGACCTTTGCGAGGGCATCTTGCATAATACCAGTACACCAGCGGCGCCGTCGGTGAGTGACCTTTGGGACTGGTTTCTCTCACCAGCGTAACTCCCCGGGAGATCCGAGCAAGCTGAAGAGTGTATCAGTGGCTCATTCTTTCTGTTGCACCACGGACCCTCATTCTGTGACCGGGATACCTGCCAGGGATGGGGAGCGGGAGGCGCAGGGAAGGGGCGTCCCTCCTCTCGGCACAGCCTCCCCGCGCTGGATTTCTATCAATCCAGTTTCCACCTGCCTGGAAGTCAGCAGGATCCTCCCCAGTCCCAGATCGCCGGGCGAGGCCCCAGATGGACATCAGGGGCGGGGAGTGGGCGGAGCTTAGGGGCCGAAGCGGGGTGTGGGTGGGGCGGGACGCCGCTGTGGAGGCGGGGCCTGGGCGTGGGCGGGCGCGGAGCGAGGCACAGCACCGCCGGGGCGGGGAGTGGGCGGGGCTCGGGGAGCGGGGAGGGGGTGTGGGCGGGGCTCAAGGGCGGGGCGGGCGAGTGGGCGGGGCCTCGGCGTGGTAGGCGCGCTGCGGAAAGAGGCCTGCAGTCCCGCGGGGCGGGGCAGGTTCCGGGCTGCTTAGGTTGGCACCGGTCCGTGGTCCCCGGGGGCGCAGTCGCAGCGCTCCCGCCCTCCAGGCGTCTGCGAGTGCGCGGCCCTGTGCGTCCGGAACCTGGCGCAACTCCTAGAGCGGTCCTTGGGGTGACGCGGGTCCCAGTCCTGCGGCTCCTACTGGGGCGTGCGCTGGTCTGAAGGTGAGTGATCCCCTGTAGGGGACCGGGGGACTTGGGAAGGACAGTTCCCGGACTGGACGGCTAGAACGCTCTCTGGGATTTCAGCTGGCCGGCCATATGGCCCTGTGGGTCGTCGCGCCCGGGCCAGGGACCATTCTGTACGTAGGATCGTGCTTGGCTCTCACGGAACGCGCCCACACGCAGGGTCCCGGTGTCGAATCGTCTGGTGGAATCTGCCCTCAACCCTATGGAGCAGGTGCTGGTATCATAGTCATATTACAAGTAGGAATCAGCGGGCCCAAGGTCAGTCTGTAAAGGGGGTACCGGGGTTTAGGCCCGTGCGCTGCCCAGCGCTGCCCTGAAGGTGCGGCTGAACCACTGGTTTGCGCTGCCTTTGTCAAGGACATTGTGGCAGTGTGGAAAAAATGAAAAATCAGCTTCTCTAACCTATAATCTCTCTGGGAAAAAAAAATCAGCTTTTTTTTTTTTTTTTCCCGAGACGGAGTCTCCCTCTGTCGCCCAGGCTGGAGTGCAGTGGCACGATTTCGGCTCACTGCAACCTCCGCCTCCCGGGTTCAAGCAATTCTCCTGCCTCAGCCTCCCGAGTACCTGGGATTATAGGGGCGCGCCACCACGCCTGGCTAATTTTTGGTATTTTTAGTAGAGACGGGTTTCATGTTGGTCAGGCTGGTCTCAAACTCCTGACCTCGTGATCCGCCCGCCTGGGCCTCCCAAAGTGCTGGGATTGCAGGCGTGAGCCACTGCTCCCGGCCCTCTTTTTCTTTTTTCTTTTTTTTTTTTTTTTAGAAGAGTCTCACTCTGTTGCCCAGGCTGGAGTGCAGTGGGGCAATCTCAGCTCACTGCAACCTCTGCCTTCTAGGTTCAAGCGATTCTCCCCGCTCAGCCCCTCGAGTAGCTCGGATTACAGGGGCCTGCCACCATGCCCGGCTAATTTTTGTATTTTTAGTACAGGTGGGAGTTTCACTATATTGGCCAGGCTGGTCTTGAACTCATTCTTCTTCCTTTTTTTTTCTTTTTTTTTTTTTTGAGATGGAGTTTCGCTCTTATTGCCCAAGGAGTGCAATGGCACAATCTCACTGCAACCTCTGCCTCCCGGGTTCAAGCTATTCTCCTGCCTCAGTCTCCCGAGTAGCTGGGATTACAGGTGCGTGCCACTACACCCAGCTAATTTTTGGTATTTTTAGTAGAAATGGGGTTTCACCATATTAGTCAGGCTGGTCTCAAACTCCTGACCTCAGGTGATCCGCCTGCCTCGGCCTCCCAGAGTGCTGGGATTAATGAACCACTGCGCCCGGCCAAAAATCAGCTTAACCTTTAATCTCTGAAAAAATAAACCAGTTTAACCTTTAATCTCCGAAGATCACAGCCAAAGAAATACATGAAAAGGAACAAGTATTAAATAATATATACTTCTAGCTGTGCTGTTTATAGTTTTGGGGAAAAAATGGAAATAACCTAAGGTCCCAGAAATAGGAAAATGGGCACAAAAGGGTATGCAGGCAGTGGTTTAGCTGCAGCCTGAATACACACTCAATACACTGTGAAACGTTGTCTGTTAGAATGCCCAGCACAGGGACTGTCCACGTGGAAAGAGGCACAGGAAAAAAAGTGAAAACATTACAAAATAACTTCTTAAAATTAAATAATGTACACGTCAAAAATATCAGAGCCCATTTGACCTGGTATATACAGTTTAATAACCACATGGCTCTTTTTTCCTGTAGGCCTGGGTAGGTGCATAGTTTCTAAAAAGGGAGAGAACTGTCACTGCTGTGGATGGGGTGCCAAGGGAAGTGCCTGGGGTCAAGTGAACAGTGACACACTGCAAGTTAAGAGCCTGGGTTGGGGTCTTTCCCCACTATTTCAAATAGTATAGAAAATAGAGCTGAGTCACTCAAATAGAGCTGAGTCAGTCACTCAGCTCTTGGACCTCAGATTCTTATTCTTAACCGCTAGGGGGATGGAGACAGAAGTCACAAACTCACATGCCACCAGGCATATGATGTAAACATGTAAACTGGGCCAAGGAATACAAAAGGGAGTGGTGAGCTGGGGACACTGAAGAATGGATGCCCTGTCTAGAGGAGTGAAAATGAAGCATTTCATACAAACAACATGTTTTCGGGCAATCACTTTGGGAATCAGGATAAGGTGTTCCCCCAGTCTGCAGAAACACTGGCAACGTTTACAAAGGTAAATCATTTCATATCACTCTATTTTCTTTTTCTTTTTTGAGACAGAGTCTTGCTCTGTTGCCCAGGCTGGAGTGCAATGGCACAATCTTGACTCACTGCAACCTCCACCTCCCAGGTTCAAGTGATTCTCCTGCCTCAGCCTCCCAAGTAGCTGGGACTACAGGCACGTGCCACCATACCCGGATAATTTTTGTATTTTTTAGTAGAGATGGGGTTTTGCCACATTGACCAGGCTGGTTTCAAACTCCTGACCTCAGGTGATCCCCCCACCTCGGCCCCCCAAAATGCTGGGATTACAGGTGTGAGCCACCGCAACTGGCGATCATTCCATATTACTCTCCAGCTTAAGAGGCTCCAAGGGCTTTCTGTCAGGCTTAGAATAAAATCCTCACCCCTACCCTAGGAGGGGTCAGGTCAGAACCCTCCCACCTCCCTGACTGCATCTACCACCACCCAACTCTTTTTTTTTTTTGAACCACAGTTCAGCCAAACAGGCTTTCTTTTTTTTCTTTTACTTTCTCTTTTTTCTTGAAACAGAGTCTCACTCTGTCACCCAGTCTGGAGTGGAGCAATCCTCTAATCTCAGCCCCCTGAGTAGCTGGGACTACAGGCATGCACCACCACACCTGGCTAATTTTTAAAAATCTTTGGTAGAGATGGGATCTCACTATGTTGCCCAGGCTGGTCTCAAATTCCTAGGCTCAAGTGATCTCCTGCCTCAGCCTCTCAAAGTGCTGGGCCTTCTGCTTCCCTGGGCTTTCCCAGGCCTCCCTATGCATTGTGATAGCCAAAGTTTGCTTTCTACAAAGTCACCTCCAGGCAGTGACTGTCCACCAGGGCACTGTAGAGCCTCCCAGCTAATGATGGAAGTCACTCACTCTCCTCTCTTTTTCCTTTAAGATAATCCCTTTCCAGACCCGCCATTTTGGCTCACCCTGTAAGTTACAGCCCCACTTCCCACTGCCAAGTGTGGGTGTCACTGCTGGCTCAGGGAGCATGGATCCTGTAAACTTGCCTCATCGGGAGGCTTTGAGGAGTGACCCCCAGGAACTGGACAAGTAGCTTGTTCTTCACAATCACTGCCCTCCCAAGAACATCCAGGATTTCAGCCTCAGTGCTAAGACAACCACGTCTCTCACTGACACATGCTCGCTGCTGAGAATTCTAGGAAAAGCAGAGGGCTGTGCAGGTGCCCCTGCCCCTAGGCTAGGAGAGCTGGCAAATGCCTGGAGACCCAAAGGCCTCATCCTCAGGGAGGCCAACTCTTCTGTTTTAGTGATATACAGACTATCTTTTATTGTGATTTATAGTGCAACTTACCGGTTCAAACAGTACTACCTGTATTCATAAACTTTCTTTTTCCTTTCCTTCCTCACTGCCCAGCTTTAGGTTCATTCTTGTAAGTGTTGCTGGTGTCAGAATAGGAACCTCCCTGCGCTTTGAATGGATGAATGTGACCTCTCCCACATTCTCCGGTGCTGTGATGTACCTTAAACACAGCAAGGTACTTGGACACAAAGCCTGTGCCTGGAGCCCTTATGCACTTTCAGACAGACAGTGCATGGCCCTCGCTACAGACTCAGTGCCATTGTGGATGTTTCTGCATGGAAAATACATAAACACAAATATCTGCAGTTGCCAATCCACCACCATCTTGCGGCCCCAAGAGAGCCCCGGGAATCCAGGTTCCTTTGGTATTTCTGCTCCCTGCCCTTGGTGCATAGCCTCCATCCCCAGGACGACAAGAAGGCTGACTGAGCCCTAGCATCATCCCACAGTCCAGCTGGGAAGAGAGCCAGCGACAAAGCCAGAGGGAACTAGCTCCCACACCTCCCAACCCCAGCTGAGTTAGCTTCTTGAAGGTATTTCTTGGAAGCCCCGCCTGTGACTTCTGCTGACACCTCACTGGCCATCTCAACTGCAAGGCAGCCTAGGAAATGTAGTGCTTACCTGGATGCATGGATTCCTGGAATCAATTCAGGGTCTGTCCTTAGGGAACCAGAGTGGGGATATTCAGTCACCAAAGATGCAGGTTCCCAGCTGTCCAGTGAAGTCAAGCGAATGGGGAAGGATTTGAAGTCACCTTTGGGTGTTTGGAATGATCAGAGTTGTCTGCCCTCTTGGGGAGTGACAGTGCCCCACTCTGTTAAGTCCCATGCCTGCCCCCAACTCAGCTTCAGCCACAATGATGTAGCCTCTTTTCCTTTCCATCCACAGGGCACCTGGCCTGGGTGGAGCCCACTCCTCAGCACCCACCTCACTTCTTGCAGTATTCTGCAGACCCCAGCCCTGTGCCTGTGCTCCTGGACAGCTGGAGATAAGGAGTGGGCCTTGGAAGATGCTCATTCAGGCCCTGCTCAAGATTCCAGTCCTGGTGGGGATAAGCACCACTTTTGTGTGTCTCTGTGCTTTTTGTTTTGCTGTAAAGACACACTGATAGGTTCACATTGTCGTTTGGACACAACATGCGTGATGCGTGTCTTCACACTAAGCCCTAGTCACACTCTCTGCATTGTTTTTTTATCCCATTTTTTCCTACTGTGGTACAGAACATCTCACATAAAATTGACCATTTTAACCACTTTTTTTGTTTGTTTGTTTTTTGTGTTTTTGGACAGAGTCTCGCTCTGTCTCAGCCTCCCGAGTAGCTGGGATTACAGGTGCACACCACCATGCCCGGCTAATTTTTGTATTTTTAGTAGAGACGGAGTTTCGCCATGTTGGCCAGGCTGGTCTCAGACTCCTGACCTCAGGTGATCCACCTGCCTCGGCCTCCCAAAGTGCTGGGATTACAGGTGTGAGCCACGGTGCCTGACCTCATTTTAGCCACTTTTAAGGGTAGAATTTTCTGGCTGTTTTCATTCATGTACTGATAGACATTTGGGTTGCTTCCATGTTTTAGCTGTTGTGGAAAATGCTGCTTTGAACATGGGTGGGCAAGTGGTTTTCAAGACCCTGCTTTCAGTTTTTTGGGTTCAGAGTAACGAATGGAATTGCTGAGTCATAGGTTAATTCTCATTTTTCTAATTGTAATTTTTGGGGGCACAGCACCTCTCCAGCAGCGGCAGCACTCGACCTTTCCCCAGCGGTGCACGGGGTTCCAACTTCTCCGCGTCCTCACCTACGTGTGTTGTTTTGTTTTTTGGTAGTAGTAGCCATTCTAATGCATGTGATATGGGATCTCATTGTGGTTTTGATTTGCATTTCCCTAATGATTAGTGATGCTAAGCATCTTTTCATGGCTTACGGACCATTCATACATCTTTGGAGAAAAGCCTATACAAGCCTTCTGCCCATTTTTGCATTGAGTTGTTTGCTTTGTTGTTGTTAAGTTTTATCTGAGCTGTTTTTTTATGGTAGGGAGAGTGGGTTTGTTGGAGTCTCCTTGTATCTCCCAGCAGGAAGCCAGAATTTCAGAGATGGCCAGGAGGGGGTGAGGCCAAAGGCTCCCCTGGGGAGAACTCACGTTTTTCCAGAGCCCCATTGTGTGCCAGCCACCGCACATAGCAAATGTCTCTCTCTCACTCTTCTGGGCCATGCTGTGACTTTGTTGATGAGGAGGTTGAGGCACAGAGGGGTGGAGGGATGTGCTGCAGGGCCCACAGCTACAATGGGCAGAGCTGGAAATTGCACCAAGTCTGTCCGATGCGGGGGTCTCCTCTGCTCCTCTGGCCTCCGCTGCATCCCTGGAGAATCTCTGAGACTTCTGGTTAGAGCCTGGGTCTAAGCCAACTCCCATTATTTTCAAGTGAGGGGAAGGGCCGACAACTGCCAGTGCTGGCCCACCAGTGTCTGGCACCAGCCGAGGAGTGCACGCACCCGTTGGTGGTGTGGCGGTTCACTGATCCCCCAGCCTTCTGCTGGATCTACGGGGAAAACTGGGGAAGGCAGGAAGGCCAAGGAGGCTCAACTCCTGCTTCCTACCGTGGCTCATTTCCTGGGTCCTTTGCTATATGACTGTCTGGATGGAAGGTTCTGAGTCCTCTCAAAAAAGGAAAAAAGTATGGGTTTTGACATCCTGCGTGGCTTGTCCTCTGAGGCCTAAATCTCCAGAAGATTCCTGGCCTCTCTTGAGAGGTCTTTCTCTGATGTGTTTGCGTGTCTGTCAGGAAGCAGCAGTGATGCCTAGATGTGGTACATTCGACCTCACCTATGCCTCTCCCCACCCCCACTGGGTTCATTTTGTCTTCCAGATTGCTGGACTCGCTGAAGAGAGACTACGCAGGAAAGCCCCAGCCACCCATCAAATCAGAGAGAAGGAATCCATCTTCTTACGCTATGGCAGGTAATGATTCACTGTTGTGGAGTAAGACTTTTTTTTCTTTTGAGATGGGATTTTGTTGTATTGCCCAGGCTGGTCTCAAACTCCTGAGCTCAAGTGACCCTCCCACATTGACCTTCCAGGTAGGAGTTAGACTCTTAATCAGAAATTGGATACATTGTCGTAAAAAATCCAAGCCACGTGGAAGTGTATAAACTATCTGGAATTATCTTGTTTTCTATGTTCTCACTTGTTTCATTGTTCCTTTCGACTCCCTCCAGAATTTAGGTTCCTCAAAAGTGGGGCCCTGCCTATCCTGTCTTTGCTGTGCCTCCAGGCCCTGAAATTCTCCCTGGGCCATAGCAGGGGCTCAAGTGAATGAGCCCCAGGAGGCATCTTGGGTAAAAATTCGGTACGATTCTATCTTTGCTTTTGCAACTGCTTATCATGCACATATACATGAACATGCAATCTTGCAACTTTTTTATTTCACCTAACGATATAACATGGAGAGCCTTTCATGTTAGAACACACGGATTCACCTTATTCTATACATTATAGTGTAGATTCGGATTTTCGACCTTGGCACTACTGACATTTTGGGCCAGATAATCCTATGTTTTGGGGGGTTATCCTGTGCACCATGTTTAGCACCATCCCTGGCCTCTGCCCACCAGATGCCAGTAGCACCCCTCCCACACTAGCTGTGACAAAGCAAAATGTCTCCAGGCATTGAGAAATGTCCCCTAGCAGGCACAACACTGCCCCAGTTGAGAACCATTGGTGTAGGTATTTCATTTGCATCTATTCTCCTGTTAAGCCCCTAAGTATAGTTCCTTTATTGAAATAAGAGTCTGAGAAAGTAAAATTAAAATGTTAACCATGAATCTAACTTATGGAATTCAACCTTTGTAGTCAGCTCAATGCCCTGAAACCCGTTGCTTCAAACTGATACGTGTATTTTCTCCTTAAAGTGTCATTATGAAAAATTTAAATCAAGAGTTTAACATCTTCTTAAAGGTGACCAGGGTAAATTTAATTAAGCAAATCACCAGGCTGCCTTCCAGAGGAAGTCAGTATATAAGCCTGGAGACTCTTTCCAATGAGCAAAATACTGCTTCAGAAGCCCCTGGTGTGAACGATACTGCCAGTGCCAGGAGGGCCTGACTCTTCCTAGAGTCCTCTTTGTTATCAGCATCACCACTGAAAGATGGGCTCCATGTGGCCCTGCCTTCCCATGAGACCAGCGGGTCTGATTCCTCATGTTTTGTTTAAGTGTCAGATTTGATGGACTGGGGGAGATGGAAGCAGAACTGTGCCACACTGAAAGGTACCTGTAGCTGATATCTGCAAATGTAGGGTTAGCATGGAAGATTAATTCCAGCAGTTCTTTATTTTGGTGTTAGGGAGCTGGTCTAAACCTTCTTATAGAGGATAATCAAATTAGGTTGCTCTTTTAAAAGATTTAGTGGTGGTATTTTTGAGGAGATATAATTTGACCCATTGTATTGTGATGTTGAGCTATGAATAACTGGATTTTTTAAATGCCCATTACTTTAAAACTGCCACCTATTAGAAAGTTTGGTATTTCTGGGGCCAGGTGCTGTGGCTCATACCAGTAATCCCAGCACTCTGGGAGGCCAAGGTGGGCAGATCACCTGAGGTCGGGAGTTCGAGACCAGCTTGACCAACATGGAGAAACCCTGTCTTAACTAAAAATACAAAAAATTATCTGGGCGTGGTGGCGCATGCCTGTAATCCCAGCTACTCAGGAGGCTGAGGTAGGAGAATTGCTTGAACCCGGGAGGCAGAGGTTGCAGTGAGCTGAGATCGTTGCTCTAGCCTGGGCAACAAGAGCAAAACTCTGTTTCAAAAAAAAAAGAAAAAAGAAAAGAAAGTTTGGTGTTTCTGGCCAAGTGCGGTGGCTCATGCCTGTAATCCCAGCACTTTGGGAGGCCAAGGCAGGTGGATCACTTGAGGCCAGGAGTTCAAGACCAGCCTGGCCAACATGGCAAAATCCCATCTGCACTAAAAATACAAAAAATTAGCTGGGCATAGTGGCACACATCTATCGGGGGAAATTCAGCCAGATATTGGGCGAAATTCACCCCCAATATTTCACGTAGGTTCTTTTCTATATTTCCTAAGTGTCGGCCGGTCTGAGAAATAAAGGGACAGAGTACAAAAGAGAGAAATTTTAAAGCTGGGTGTCCAGGGGAGACATCACATGTCGGCAGGTTCCGTGATGCCCCCGAGCCGTAAAACCAGCAAGTTTTTATTAGTGATCTTCCAAAGGGGAGGGAGTGTACAAATAGAGTGTAGGTCACAGAGATCGCGTGCTTCACAAGGTAATAGAATATCATAAAGCAAATGGAGGCAGGGCGAGATCACAGGACCACAGGACCGGGGTGAAATTAAAATTGCTAATGAAGTTTTGGGCACACATTGTCATTGAGAACATCTTATCAGGAGCCAGGGTTTGAGAGCAGACAACCGGTCTGACCAAAATTTATTAGGCAGGAATTTCCTTGTCCTAATAAGCCTGGGAGTGCTATGGGAGACTGGGGCTTATTTCATCCCTACAGCTGGACCATAAAAGACAGCCGCCCCCCTGAAGCGGCCATTTCAGAGGCCCACCCTCAGGGACGCATTCTCTTTCTCAGGGATGTTCCTTGCTGAGAAAAAGAATTCAGCGATATTTCTCCCATTTGCTTTTGGAAGAAGAGAAATATGGCTCTGTTCCACCTGGCTCACCAGCAGTGAGAGTTTAAGGTTATCTCTCTTGTTCCCTGAACATTGCTGTTATCCTGTTCTTTTTTCAAGGTGCCCAGATTTCATATTGTTCAAACACACAAGCTCTACAAACAATTTGTGCAGTTAACACAATCATCACAGGGTCCTGAGGCAACATACATCCTCCTCAGCTTACGAAGATGATGGGATTAAGAGATTAAAGTAAAGACAAGCATAGGAAATCACATGGGTATTGATTGGGGAAGTGATAACTGTCCATGAAATCTTCACAATTTACATTCAGAGATTGCAGTAAAGACAGGCGTAAGAAATTACAAAAGTATTAATTTGGGGAACTAATAAATGTCCACGAAATCTTCACAATTTATATTCTTCTGCCATGGCCTCAGCCGGTTGCTCCGTTCGGGGTCCCTGACTTCCCACGAAACACACCTGTAGTCCCAGCTAGTCAGGAGACTGAGGCATGAGAATCACTTGAACCTGGGAGGCAGAGGTTGCAGTGAGCTGAGATCATGCCACTGCATTCCAGCCTGGGTGACAGAGTGCGACTGTCTAAAAAAAAAGAGAGAGAGAGACAGAAAGAAAAGAAAATTTGATATTTCTTAGCTTCAATTACTATGATGCACCTGAACATTCAATTTTCATCTTAGTCTTCATTGAATTTAACAGAGAGAGGTTGTTCTTCAAGAGGAACTGTTTCTTATCCTGATTTAGGTAAGAAAGTACTCATTGTCTATGCACACCAGGAACCCAGGTCTTTCAACGGATCCTTGAAGAATGTGGCTGTAGATGAACTGAGCAGGCAGGGCTGCACCGTCACAGTGTCTGATTTGTATGCCATGAACTTTGAGCCGAGGGCCACAAACAAAGATATCACTGGTGAGTCATGGGATAAATGCTTTATTTGTAAAAACCATCTTTATGTTTTTTACTTTAAAAAATGTTGACTTCCAGCTGCAAAATGGCATTATAGAAGCAAGCTAGCTTCACTTTCCAAAAACAAATAGATAGCACTGGGATTATCACCAGCAATATCCCAGAAGTCAAATATGAAGATGAAATAGTTCCCAAGACCACACATAAGTGAAACAACTCCAAGCAGACGGTAAGAGGTTGGACTATCATATCCACGACACCCCTCCTCACAAACTACCCGGCACCAGCTGGGTGGGAAATTTCCTCCCAACTCACAGGTTCTACACTGGAAAAGAGATCAAGGGGGACAATCAGCTTCTCAATTTTCTGGGGTTCCCAGAAACAGGCAGGAAGGAGACCTGTTCCTGCCTCAACCCACAGGAAGCATCAGGAGTGCCTAAAGGGAGAAATATCCCTGACAACAGCCAGAGACAAAGGAGGGAGATGGGAGTATTGTCCCCAGCCCTGGAAACTCTGATCTGTAACTTAGACAAAGGAGATGCCAAACCAGAGTGGCTGTTCAGCAGCACCACACTGTAGGAGGTACATTCAGCAGGTTTCCTGGGCATGAGCTGCTAGCCAGCCTTCCCACACTACCATGCTATCCCCTTTGGAACCTCTCATATTCAGGACTGGCACACTCTGAACAGTAGGTTACTAGAGCTGAGGCAAACGTGGGCATAAACCACCATCTAGTGCCAAAAAGCAGGTGGTGACTTAGTAGAGGAAAAAAAAAAATTAATAAGAAAGTTGCAAAGACTTTCTAAGCAAATATATATGTAATAAAAATGAAAACAAGTCAGACACAGAAGACTGAAATTAATAGATGTCATCCACAAGAAACAACAGTAAACAGGGAACCATGACCTCTCCACACAGACAAAGCAAGGAACCAGTGACTGAACCTAACGAGACAGCACTGTTTGGACTCTCTGACCAAGAATTCAGAATAGCACTTTTAAGGAAATACGGTAATCCTCAAGATGACACAGAAAAGCAATTCAGAAATTTATCAGTTAAATTTTACAAAGAGATTGAAATAATTTTTAAAAAATCAAACAAATCTTGGAACTAGAAATACATTTGCTGAAAAATTCATTAGAGGCTCTCAACAGCAGAATGGATGAAGCAGAAGAAAAAAGCAGTGAACTCAAAGACAGGCGATTTGAAAATACATAGAGGAGAAAAAAGAAAAAGGTATGGAGATTTCTTACAAAATACAGAAAGTTACCTCAAAAGACCAAATCTAAGAATGATTGGTGCTTAAGAGGAAGCTGAGCAAGAGCAAGGCATAGCAAGCTTATTCAAAGAAATAATAACAGAAAATTTTCCAAAACTTCAGAAAGAGATAAATATCCTGGTAGAGGAAGGTCATAGAATAAACAGATTTGACTCAAATAGGACTACCCCAAGGCATATAATTATTAAACTCTCAAAGGTCAAGAACAAAAAGAGGATCCTAAAAGCAAATAACATGTAACAGAGCTCCAGTTCATCTGGCAACAGACTTCTCAACAGAAAACATATAGGCCGGGAGGGAGTGGGACATTTTCAAAGTGCTGAAAGAACAAAACTGTCAACCAAGAATACTGTACCCAGCAAATCTAGCCTTCAACTCTGAAAGAGAGAGAGTCTTTCCCAAACAAAGAAAAGCTGAGAAAATGCACCACCACCAGACCCACCTTACAAGAAATGCTAAAGGGAATTCAATAAGAAAGAAAAACACTAATGTGCAAAAAGAAAACATTTGAAGATGTAAAACCCACTGGTAAAAGTAAGTACACAGAACACTCTAATACTGTAATTGTGTACAGTCCACTCATTACTAGTATTAAGTCTAACAGACAAATCTATCAAAAACAATAATCACTATGGTGACCTGTTAAGAGCTAAAGATAAGCAATATAAAATATGTAAATCAAGACACAGATAGTCAAAAATGTGGAGGTGAGCATGAAATTAAAGTGTAGAGTTTATTTTTTTAGACCTGTTTGGCATTGAACAAGACATCCAGCCTCTCTTGGGTGTCAGTTTGCTCTCTGGTAAATTGGGAAATACACCAGTCTCACCAGTTGTTAGGAAGAAAGGTGATGTGTGTAGAGCACAGCACCTGCTAGGTAGGAAGTGCTCAATCAGTGGCCCTCCCAGACTGCTTCTCTTTCCCTAGCTCGGACCCAGGGTGCAGCTTCTGGTCAGGT
This sequence comes from Gorilla gorilla gorilla, assembly GCF_029281585.2. Lineage (NCBI taxonomy): Eukaryota > Metazoa > Chordata > Mammalia > Primates > Hominidae > Gorilla > Gorilla gorilla. The sequence continues at coordinate 20,625,353 of NC_073229.2, forward strand.
TGCAGCAAATGTCTTTGACTTGCTCTGAGGAGTCCAGTATACACAGTGCTACTGGGATGGTTGGGATGGGCTGTGGATGCCTACCTAGGAGTGAGAATGTTTGGCCTCTTCCCCCACAGGTACTCTTTCTAATCCTGAGGTTTTCAATTATGGAGTGGAAACCCACGAAGCCTACAAGCAAAGGTCTCTGGCTAGCGACATCACTGATGAGCAGAAAAAGGTTCGGGAGGCTGACCTAGTGATATTTCAGGTTTGTTTTTCTCTAATTAGTATATTGAATCAGATTCATCTTATGTACAAACTCTTTCTGAATATTGAATTTTGTGCTGCTTCTGGAAGTGGCATCAATGTTTTGAGCACAGTTGCACACTTACTGAGCAAATATTGTAACCTGGTTACAACACCTAGTTACAACATTTCACCTAGTTACACTTCCCCTAGTTACAACACTACTTTAAACACTGTACGTAGATGTAACACTACTTTAAACACTTTACCTAATCGGATAAGGATATCCACGTAGCCAATATCACTCACTCCAAATCCCGACTGCCATGTAAATAGGAATGAAGGATCTTTCCATTAGCCCAGTGGTCCAAGAATCATCTGAAACCTGCCAGTCTTGTTGCTTCCCTTCTCTTCCCGTTCCTGCCCTGAGACATTCTGGGGCTGCTTGAGAACCACATTTCTCTGCACAAATGTTTATCAGGGTAAATCAGGCCAAATGCATCTCCTTAAATATCCTGCCTTAAATATCCTGATCATTAAGGGGAAAATCTCTGGTTTCTACCCTCTCAGTGGTTGCTTCACCCCCAGCCCAGCCACCTTCCTGTATTTGTTCACAAGGAGGTGATGCCACTGCAGAGTGAACTGGCCCCGCAAAATGCCCTCCAGGAGTGCTGACTCATCAGGCCACTTCCCACCACTGCAAGGAAGATGTGCAGGCATGGCTGTGACTGTGTAAACCTGGCAGCAGAGTACGCACATGAGCTTTGAGGGAATTGTTGGGTGACAGAAATTCCTGTCCAACTAGAAGGAAAGGGGAATCTATTATAAGTGCTCTGGTCACTTGGGCCTCCTGGATCCCAAGGACAGAGCTGTAGCTGCTCTCGTCCTCAGATTCCCATCTGCTCCTTTCTGCCTCTTGGCTCTGTTCTCTCTCACTGCTTGCCAGGGACTGGATCCCCTAGATCCAGAATTTCCAAGCAAGGGATCTGATTGGTTCAGATCATTTCTGTTTTCCAACCCTGCTTGAGGATGCGGAGTGGGTAGGAGAACGAGAGCACTGTTTGCATGAGTCCGCCATGTGAGGGCAAGGCAGGGGATGAGGAGCATGTGACCACTTTCCAGACAAAATCACCTTTCCAGAATGATGAGGTTCCCAAGCCTTCATAAAAGCAACCTGCATGTGCGGGAGGAGGGCTGCCTCATCCCTGCCCAGGCTTGCCTCTGCACACCCCTTCCCGACACCAGCCCTTTCTTCACTCAGTGACCTTGAGCTGCTAATCTGAATGAAGTGCAGGACGTCCTTTGTCCTAATTACAGGTGGGTGGACTCATAGTCCTCAGGCCTAGGTGACCATGTGGTTTACCATCTCCGCCTTAATACCATGCCAGTATGACGGGCCTGTATCCTGGGGTGCGTGGTCCCAGCAGAGCCACGCTGAGCTCTCTGCTCTGCTTCTCCTGTCCCCCTCGGGTCAGCCGGCCACGTGGAGCCCGCTTTCCTCCTCGCACCCACTCCACTCCCATAACCCGGTGGCTGGGTAGGCTAAGACCTGGCCTTTCTATAATGGCCTTTCTTTTGTTTCACTTCATTTCACTCCATTTCCCTGCTTTCCCTTTTTTTCTGATAGTCTGTCCAGAGGGTCTGCATTATAAGTTATTTTTTTATTCAACATTAATAAAAATTTCATTCATCACTACTGCACTACTAATATCAGAGCCCACCACTCACTGAGCATTGATTCTGTTTTGGGCAGTGTGGTGTGTCTTCGAATCCTCACCAGGATGCTGTGAGCTGTGAACTATTAGTAGCCCTATTTGATGAATCAGGAAAAAGGAGGCACAGGGAGGTCAAGTAACTTGCCAATGTCACACAGCAGCAGGTTGTGGAGCTTGGGTTTCAATGCCAAGTCCTGAGTTTGTTTTATATGGAAAGCACAAGAGACATTGTCTTCCACCTTTGGTAACAGATGATTGCCTATGTTTATTTCCCTTCCCAGGCAGTAACACTGGATGTAATGTTAGGGCATCTATGGGATAGGGAGATCTTAGCGCTGGTCTAAGGAATACAAACATGACTTTAGTTGGTGTCTAAATCCATAGATGCTCAGCACCTAACTCAGTCTGACTTCCAGATGCTAACAACACACCCCAGGCAGGCGAAGGGGCATGCTTTTCCATACTCTTCCTTTTGACTGGCTTGATCACAGACTGCTGCTCCAAAGCTGGTGTTGTGCACAGCTCCTCGTCCCCTCCCTGCCCGCCCAGGGCCAGCATCAGGGGCTGTCATCACTGGGGGATGCAGAGCTACCTGTAACAGCAACAAGGACCATTGTCAACTCCGTTCCCGTCTGACACCCACACTGCACCTTTCAGAGCTGACCATAAGGGTTACCCTCACCTGCCCAGCTGCCAGGGAAGAGGAGGGCTGTGGGCTTCATTCCGAATCACCAGATAAACTAAACTAGGAAACCTGAGGCGAGCCGCAGCCTCAGTTTCTCTTTGGTGTTGCCGCCCACAGTTCCCACTGTACTGGTTCAGCGTGCCGGCCATCCTGAAGGGCTGGATGGATAGGGTGCTGTGCCAGGGCTTTGCCTTTGACATCCCAGGATTCTACGATTCCGGTTTGCTCCAGGTATGTGCTCTTGGATAAGGATCACTATGGATAGTTGGAGTGAGGGGACAGAGGATGCGTCTTCTATCGAGTTATATTTCTAGTTTGCTTCCTTTTCTTAGCAAATATCGATTGGGCACCCACTATGTACAAAGCACCATGGGCTGCACACGGGTGGACACAGCATCGTTTCTGAAATCGTGGAGCTTTTTGTCTGGTGGGGCTGCAAACACATCCACAGCATACTACACGCATGGCAAACAAGGGAGTGGGCCAGGTGTCAGGTGACGGGGGACCTGGGCAATCTTATGTGGGCAACCCAGTGGCCAGCCCTGGCTCCAGAGAGAGTATCTCCCTGGTGCAGAGCCCAGCCCTGGCCTGGCACAAGTTCACCCCCTTGAGCATCGTGTGCCTGCTGTGAGAAAAGACCATGCGACACCCACGTGGCAGGATGAGGAGGGCATGGAATCTGGTAGATGTGCAACACGTGGTAGCTATGAATTCTTACTAAAACAATGATTTTTAAGGCCGGGTGCAGTGGCTCACGCCTGTAATCCCAGCAATTTGGGAGGCCGAGGAGGGTGGATCACTTGAGGCCAGGAGTTCAAGACCAGCCTGGCTGACATGGTGAAACCCCGTCTCTACTAAAAATACAAAAATTAGCCGGGCATGGTGGTAGGCGCCTGTAGTCCCAGCTACTTGGGAGGCCGAGGCAGGAGACTGGCTTGAACCTGGGAGGTGGAAGTTGCAGTGAGCCAAAATCGCACCATTGCATTCCAGCCTGGGTGACAAAGCGAGACTGTCTCAAAAAAAAAAAAAAAAGAAAAGAAAAAAAAGAAAAAAAAAAAGGAATGATTTTTAAATTCTAAAAGCTTCAGAAAATAAATGCACCTAAGGGAAACATACTGAGTAACCAAGATGTGTCTTGGACCATGAATGGTGCTACCACTTACTAAGCGGCCCTGTGTGCTGGGAACCTTGTCCTGTGGTCAGTGCCTCGGCCGTATCCATCACACATGGTGTCATGGAAACCAGGTTTCCACCAGCAACCTGGGCATGTTAGAGCTTCTGTGTCTGCTTGGTCCATTCACTTGGATTGTCTCCTCCTCCTCTTGGGATGTCATTGTCACCTATGGATGGGAGTGTTGCATTTGTCCATCCCTGGAGGGTGTCCACACGCATGTTCCCTGCTGGCTGTGCTGAGCCCGTGTGCTGGAGGCTCGGCAACATTTCTGTCCTCTTCTGGAGTCCACACAAATGCATCTGCTTTCTCCCTTGCAGGGTAAATTAGCGCTCCTTTCCGTAACCACGGGAGGCACGGCCGAGATGTACACGAAGACAGGAGTCAATGGAGATTCTCGATACTTCCTGTGGCCACTCCAGGTAGACCAGCTGCGAGTGGCTCCCTTGCTTGTTGGCACACGCACACACAGACACACACATGCACACATGCATACACACACACACGCACACACATACATGCCCTCAGCTCCCCGAGGGGCGAGATGAGATGGGATGGAAGCGTGATGCCCCACACCATTTTGACTCCCCTGGATACAAGAAAATTATAACATTTTGCCCCTTTTAAATGCTTTACTTGACAGATTTGAAAAGCTTGACCAATAGGGAAAACATGCCCTAATTATAGCTTTTGATATGGTTTGGGCGGAAGCTAAGCCAAACCTGCTTAGCCTGGTCAGCAGAGTGGCCCCAAGGTGGCCCTGCGTGTGTTGTGATACGTGCGGGTGGAGGCCATCCATATGGCTCTGGCAGTGCTTGGTGAGGGCAGCACTGCCCTTGGACCCTGGCAAGTGGCACCCCAGGCCCTGCATTCTGATGGCTGCGTGCTGGTCTTTGCTGGCCATGCCAACCCCCACAGGGGCAAGGGGCCTATGGAGTCAGCCCACACCCACCTCCCAGTACGCAGGCCCCTCCCAGGCCTGCTTCCCCAGGGGACCTCTTGGTGCCTGCGTGAGTGTCCCTGGGCCTGAAATGTGGCCGAGTAGTGGCCACCTGCCAAAGGGAAGGTGGTGGGCAGAGCAGTTCCAACATGCTGGGGTGTCCCATGAAGGAACCCCTGGTGAGGGGTGGCAGAGGGAGGGAGTGGGGAGCAGACTCCAGGTCAGGGGCTCCAGGGAACCCAGAAACCTAGGGGTCAACTGTTCTTCCAGGTTGTTTAAGGGAGGTTTGTCAAGACAGCGGGAGAGCTCGTTCTTGAGGGGTAGGGAGTTTGCTGGGAAAATGCACGCGGTCACCACTTTTCTGTGAACTCTCTCTAGGTGCACGTGCCTTGCCCATGTCCTATTGGGTTGGTATTTTTTAATTTTCTATTTGTCAGCACTCTTCATATATCAGAGAAATTAATCCTATTATGTCCTTTCAAAACACAAAGATTTTTCCTCCTACAGGCAGTGCACATTGACTAAGTTCATTCCTTGCTTTTGTTGTTGTTTGCTATTATAAATAGGATTTTGTCTTCAATTATATCTTCTAAAAGTTCTTTTGATTGGTGAAAGCTATTGATTGCTGAATATTGGTTTTTGACCCCAACCATTTCCTGTTTTCTCCTCCTAATCATAATTTTTTCTTAGTTGGTTTCCAGTAACAAAGTCATGTTGTCTGAGGCCGGGTGCGGTGGCTCACGCCTGTAATCCCAGCACTCTGGGAAGCTGAGGCAGTGGATCACCTGAGATCAGGAGTTTGAGACCAGCCTGGCCAACATGGCAAAACCCCATCTCTACTAAAACACAAAAATTAGCCGAGTGTGGTGGCGGGCACCTGTAGTCCCAGCTACTTGGGAGGCTGAGGCAGCAGAATCGCTTGAACCTGAGAGACAGAGGTTGCAGTGAGCCAGGATTGCACCACTGCACTCCAGCCTGGGCAACAGAATGAGAATCCACCTCAAAAACAAGCAAGCAAACAAACAAATAAATAAAATCATGTTGCCTGAGGGAAAAAATGTGGATAGTGGTGTGTGGGCCTCTCACTCCCCACCTGACAGGGCAGGCCTGGATGAGGGTGTGGGTTTTAAAGGAAGTAATGCAGAGGACTGAGTGTGATATTTTTAGAAAAAAAGTGGTCCTCTTTGAAAGGAAAAAGTATGTGATTCCAGTTACTGATAGTCTACTGAAGGAAATGATAATTTACAAACCTGACCTTGCTTCTTCACAGGCCAACTGGTCTCTTATGTGTCATTAGCCAAGTTCAAATTCTTCTTGCTTTTAAAAAAATCTTTTTTTTTCAGTTTGCAGAAGTACATATTATGGCAAAAAAAAAAGAGAGACAATATGAAATATAAAAAGAGAAAGTCCCTTTAATCCCCCCCACCTCAGAAAGAATCACTTTAAATGGTTTGATTTATTTTCTTAGGGCCTATATATTTTCTCACATACATAATTTTTATTATAGGTTTATTACATTTACTGCTCTTTTACATGAATGGTATATCATAAATACTGCTTAAAATTTGTTTGTTATTTTCATTTAACAGATATCTTGAACAAACTTCCATGGTATATATTATAGCTAGAATAACCTCATTCTGGTATAATCTATAGTGTGAATGTACCATAATTTGCCCAATCAAGCAGAACTATAATGTTTGGCATCTGAATCAGTTGCAAAGATTGTAGGTTAATTGCAGTTATAAAAATAGAGCTTGGAAATTGCAACTGCCCCAAGTTCTTCACGGCTCTTATGCAAGGCTGTGTCCTAAAGCCATAGGGAAGTTTAGCTTTCAGTTGCCTGTAACATTAAGGTTGCTTTATGATTTTTTGAAGGTTTGTTTCACACCATTTCCCCCCTTAAATCATTTAACCAAATGGTATGTAACAGGTGTAGTTTCTAATGAGTTCTTTTCTTCCCCTGTGGCTTTAGCATGGCACATTACACTTCTGTGGATTTAAAGTCCTTGCCCCTCAGATCAGCTTTGCTCCTGAAATTGCATCCGAAGAAGAAAGAAAGGGGATGGTGGCTGCGTGGTCCCAGAGGCTGCAGACCATCTGGAAGGAAGAGCCCATCCCCTGCACGACCCACTGGCACTTCGGGCAATAACTCTGTGGCACGTGGGCATCATGTAAGCAGCACACTAGGAGGCCCAGGCGCAGGCAAAGAGAAGATGGTGCTGTCATGAAATAAAATTACAACATAGCTACCTGGGGATACTTTTTTCTTTCTGTTTTTTGTTTGTTTTTAATTTTAGCTTTAAGGAGCACATGGGCAGTACTGTTTCAGGGGAATATTGTGTGGCGCTGGGTTTGGGCTTCTATTGATCCCATCACCCAAATAGTGAGCATAGTTCCCAATAGATAGTTTTTCAACACTTCCTTTCCTCCCTTCCTTCCCGCTTTTGGATTCCCAGCGTCTATTGATCCCGTCTTTTCACCCCTGTGTATCCATTGTTTAGTTCCCACTTATAAGTTAGAACATGGGGAATTTGGTTTTGTTTCTGTGTTGATTCACTTAGGATAATGACCTCCAGCTGCATCCACATTACTGCAAAGGACAGGATTTCATGTTTTTTTATGGCTGCATAGTATTCCATGGCGTCCGTGTACCACACTTTCTTTATCCAGTCCACTGTTGATGGGCACCTGGGTTGATTCCATGTCTTTGCTACTGTAAATAGTTCTGTGATGAACATACAAGTGCAGGCATCTTTTCATAGAATGATTTTTTTTTTTCCTTTTGGTAGATACCCAGTAATGGGATTGCTGGGTTGAAGGGTAATTCTATTTTTAGCAAACTAGAAATATTTAATGAAGTACATGAGTGAGTGTCTTCAGAATTATATACAGTGAGATCAAATATTTTAATAATGAGCTTGTTATGTTGAATTCTATTCTGACCATCATTCACTGAGATTTTCTTTTCTTTCTTTCTTTTCTTTTCTTTCTCTTTTAAAGAGACAGAGTTTCACTATGTTGCCCAGGCTGGTCTCAAACCCCTTGCCTCAAGTAATCTTCCCACCTTGGGCCTCCCAAAGTGCTGGGATTACAGGTGTGAGCCACCACACCTGGCCCAGATTTTCTTTAATATTTGTCTAATATCTTTCCACCTCCCTATATTCAAGCTTCATGTAATTTTATTTTCTGGTAATTCTCTGAGCATAGAGCTGGATTTGCTAGTTTTTTTATTTTATGACTCAACATGAGAATTTCTATTTTTTCATAGAAAAGTTGAATCTGTTCATAGCTATTGTTTTATTGCTATGTTTGGGCCTGTTTCTTAATTTTCTTCTTTGTCTTTTAAAATTTACATTAGGACTATGAAGTTTTAATTGAACAGCCAATTAACATATATAGTTATGTGTTGCATGATGTTTCAATCAGTGACGGACTGCATGTACGATGGTGGTCCCCTAAGATTATAATGCCATGTTTTATTTATTAAAATTTATTTAAGATTTATTTTATTATTTTTATAGATGAGGTCTCACTCTGTTGCCCCAGCTGGGTGCAGTGGCATGATCATAGCTCACTAGGCTCAAGTGATCCTCCTGCCTCAGCATCCCTAGTAACTAGGACTACAGGCACATGCTACCACGCCTGGCTAATTATTTTAATTTTCGGTAGACAGATCTGATTATGTTGCGCAAGCTGGTCTTGAACTCCTGGTCTCAAGCAGTCCACCCACCTCAGCTTCCCCAAGTGCTGAGATTACAGGCATGAGCTGCCTGCACCTGGACTAATACAGTAATTTTACTGTACCTTTTCCATGTTTAGATACACAGATACCTATCATTGTGTTACAGTTGCCTACAGTATTCAGTACAGTAACATCTCTACAGGTTTATAGCCAAGGGCAATAGGCTCTACCATAAAGCCTGGGTGTGTAGTAGGCTGTACCATCTAGGTTTGTGTAAGTGCATTCTATGATGTTTGCGTGACAACGAAATCAACTAATTATGAAATCACTTAATGATACATTTCTCAGAATGTATCTCTTTTGTTAAGTGAAACATACAAAATGTTTGTGAAACATTACAAAATTTATTTTTTTGGGCATGGTGGCTCACTCCTGTAATCCCAGCACTTTGGGAGGCCAAGGCGGGCGGATCACGAGGTCATCTCCTACAGGCAGTGCACATTGACTAAGTTCATTCCTTGCTTTTGTTGTTGTTTGCTATTATAAATAGGATTTTGTCTTCAATTATATCTTCTAAAAGTTCTTTTGATTGGTGAAAGCTATTGATTGCTGAATATTGGTTTTTTACCCCGACCATTTGCTGTTTTCTCCTCCTAATCATAATTTTTTCTTAGTTGGTTTCCAGTAATAAAGTCATGTTGTCTGAGGCCGGGTGCGGTGGCTCATGCCTGTAATCCCAGCACTCTGGGAGGCTGAGGTGGCAGATCGAGACCACCCTGGCTAACACAGTGAAACCCTGTCTCTACTAAAAATACAAATATTTAGCCGGGTCTGGTGGCGGGCGCCTGTAGTCCCAGCTACCCAGGAGGCTGAGGCAGGAGAATGGCGTGAACCCAGGAAGCGGAGCTTGCAGTGAGCCGAGATTGCGCCACTGCACTCCAGCCTGGGTGACAGAGCGAGAATCCGTCAAAAAAAAAAAAAAAAAAATTAATGGCTGGGCACTGTGGGTCATGCCTGTAATCCCAGCAATTTGGGAGGCTGAGATGGGACAACTGCTTGAGGCCAGGAGTTCAAGACCAGCTTGGGCAACATAGTGAGACCCATCTCTACAAAAAATTTAAAAATATACATTAGCTAGGCATGGTGGCACGCACCTGTAATTCCAGCTACTCAGGAGGCTGAAGCAAGAGGGTCACGTGAGTCCAGGAGTTCAAGGCTGCAGTGAGCCATGACTGTGTCACTGCACTCCAGCCTGGATGACAGAGCAAGACTCTTTTTAAAAATAGCCAGGCGTGATGGCTTTCACCTGGAATCCCAGCATTTTTGGAGGCTAAGATGGGCAGATTGCTTGAGTTCAGCAGTTTGAGGCCAGCCTGGGCAACATGGCGAAACCCCAACCCTATAAAAAAAAAAAATTAGCCAGGTGTGGTGGCACACACCTGCAGTCCCAGGTACTTGGGAGGCTGAGGTGAGAGAGTCGCTCGAGCTGGGAGGCAGAGGTTGCAGTGAGCTGAGATCACACCACTGCACTCCAGCCTTGGGTGACGGAATGAGACCTGTCTCAAAAAACAAATAAATAAATAAAAATAATTTAAAAATCATTAATTGCCAGTTACAATGAAAATTTAAAACTTTTAAAAAATTTAGTCTGATGGCATTATACCACTGTGCAGTGTTCACGTAACCCTACTAATAATCACCCTGACACACAGCCACATGCAGATGGAGGAACTTCCCTAAAAGCAAGTTTCAGGGATTAAATATCATCTTTGTCATCATATCCTCCTCTTTTCCCTTCTCCTCCTCCTCCTTGTCATCACTACTGAGGACAGCACTGCTGCCTGTGCCCAGGGTCCTTTCTTCCTCAACACCCCCAGCACCACCCAAAGTCCCCCTCTGTGGAATCGGAGCACTGAGTGTGTTGGCCTCAGGGACACTGAAGGAAGCCGCCCGCCCGTCCTCTCAGCCTTGGAGTCTGCTCAACCATTATCATTCAAACCACTTTCCATCAAAGGTTTGAATACAATGAGCAGCTGCTCCTGCATTCCTCCAGGATACAGGTTCACCAGCTGGGTGTCTGTCAAAGAGAATGAGCCTCCGAGTTGGTCCAAACTTGACTCTCCTTGAAGGTCTTCTCTGGCCATCCTCAAAATCCACAGGATGAAATATGTTCGATGAGGACAACTCACTCGTGTCGCGGCGTTTGGATGGGCTGCGGCGTGGCCGCTTCTGCCGTAGAGACGGAGCCTTCCTGTGGTTCGCGCACTTCCTTCCTGAAGCCTCATATTTCCCATTCCGTTGATACTTGGCCACCTCAACCTGCAACGTGCAGTTTCCAATGTCATCTTCACCCAAATGCATGAATGCAAGATCCACAGCTTCCCTCTTCCAATGATCGCACAGCCTGTCTCCTTTAAGATGTCCTTGGTTATCTCTGTAAAACTTGACCTTAAGTTCTTCTGTCTGGGGATCGCTCATAATAATGCCAAATGGACAGGCGTGTGAATGCCTCCACGGTAACCACCAGAGGCAAACCGGCACATACACATTTGTATTTCTCCTTCTTCAGCATGAAGCCTTCCTTTTTCTCCCCTCTTTGTGGGATCAGTGGGTTTGGGGTTTTTCTTGGTGGCAGTTTCTCAGTGTTGCAGTCGCGTGTTTGCGGCAGAGCAGCGCCGTCACCGAGCAGCCATCGTTGGCCTGATATGCAGCGGTGAAGTCTTCACTGGTTTCTCTTCTGCTCCTGTGTGCTTGCAGAAACCGGGCTGGCTCTTGATTGGGATTGTAGGCTGCAGAGGCTGGGGAAGGGCAGACAGCCTCAGGAGACATGCCGGAAAGGGCGGCTCCCTCGTGCTCCTCAGTGACTCAGTGTTTTGGCCACATAGCTCCCCTCCTCCACCCTCGCTCAGCAGGCTGCATCCGGGGCGGGGCTGGCAGGCAAAGAGGCTGTGTCACAGCCCTTCAGAGCCTCAAGGTCCCTAGGGTTTCTGGACCTCAGATCACTGTGAGGCAGGAGGTCCTCCACCCTCCCTCCGGCAACTCTGAAGTATGGGAAGGTGCGTTCTCTAACTGCCGAGGGGCCTGTTCCTGTGTGGGTTGAGAGGATGGGAAGTTGCTGAAATCCAACCTCTCTGAGAGCCGGTGCTGTCACCTTGGCCTGAGTATGCTGAAGACATTAATTCTGGTTCCCAAGCAAAACTGTTAGCAATTTGAGGGCTGGGCTCTTGCCTAGATCTCATCTCCCGTTAGTACCGGGCACCCTGATACATTTTCTGCCGGTTTTTAAGAATTTTTTTTTTTTGAGACGGAGTTTCACTCTTGTTGCCCAGGCTGGAGTGCAATGGCGCGATCTCGGCTCACCGCTACTTCCACCTCCCTGGTTCAAGCGATTCTCCTGCCTCAGCCTCCCGAGTAGCTGGAATTACAGGCATGCGCCACCATGCCCGGCTAATTTTGTATTTTTAGTAGAGACAGGGTTTCTCCATGTTGGTCAGGCTGAGAACTCAAACTCCCGACCTCAGGTGATCTGCCCGCCTTGGCTTCCCAAAGTGCTGGGATTACAGGCATGAGCCACCGCGCCCGGCTGGTTTTTAAGATCTTATTGCTGAAAAACTTAAAATGAAAAATAAATTCAGTATCAGCAGGACAGCAGGAATTGCCATTAAAAAAAAAAAAGAAAATTGGAAATGACTGCAGCCAGGTGTGTGTGATTGGGCCCCGCGACCTTTTTCTTAGGCAAACAGGGCTTTGTGGATGCAGAAAGACTTCTTTGGTTGTGTAGTTTGTCTCAGAGCCTCTCGTGGGTGGAGCCTGGTAAAAAGAGGAAAGAGACTCATGTTGCTCAATGTGAGGAAGCACCAGGAATTTTGGAGAAGTTCCCAGCAGCTCAGGAGAGTGGCTGGTGCCTTGTCCCAGGGGAGAGGGAAATAAGCACAGGCCTATTTCTTTCTCAAGAGGGAAAAACCGAGCCCCAGAAAATGGCGGTAAGATGGGGATGCAGGAGAAAGCCAGCTAATGAACAGTTCAGCAGTGGGCACCGTGTGGGAATCTCTCCTAAGCCGCCCTCCCTCTGATGGATGCATGCTCAAGTGATTTTGTTGACCCTTAAAAGAAAGTGTTATTCCATCCTGTAATCCTAGCACTTTAAAAGGAGGCTGAGGTGGGAGGATCACCTGAGGTCAGGAGTTCAAGACCAGCCTGGCCAACATGGTGAAACCCCGTCTCTACTAAAAAATACAAAAATTGGCCGGGTGTGGTGGCACGTGCCTATAGTCCCAGCTACTTGGGAGGCTGAGGCAGGAGAATCACTTGAACCCGGGAGGTGGAGGTTGCAGTGAGGTGAGATCGTGCCGTTGCACTCCAGCCTGGCCACAGAGCGAGACTCCATCTCAAAAAAAAAAAAAAAAAAAAAGACATTTGCCCAAGGGTCATAGCTGTAGAGGGGCAGATGTGGTTTGAAGCCAGGGTGTCTGGTTCCTCTCTGGAAGCAACCAAAGTGCCTGTGATTGGGGTAGTGACAAAGCACTCTGAGCCGCTGCATGGCAGATACTGTGAAGAGTCATCTTTGCCTGTCCCGTATCTATTCCCGTTTTTTCTGATTGCAACACCTTGTTTTTTTGTGTGTGGTGGGGGAACCATGCCCTTTCAACCAAGCTATGTGGTGTTCATAAGGGTAGCCCCTCCTCCGACCCCAGGAGTGGCAGTTCACAGCCCTGACTGATCACAGTGTTCCGTGGCCTAGCCGTAACCACCCCAGGGAGTGAGACTGAACTCAGGGGTTCATTGGACCTATCAGGAAAGAGAGACCTTTCTTGCTTCTGGACTTGGAGCTGTGATGAAGTAAGTGGGTCAGGGGCCAACACATAGAGAGCGTTGGCCTACAAATGCAGCCCAGGCAGAGGACGGTGCAGCCAAGCCCCACAGAGAGACAACTTCCTAGTGACACGCTGTGAACACCTGCATCCACCCCTGCCTGAACTGGAGCTTTTCCTCTTCAGCTCTTCAGTTATGTGAGGCAAGATGTTGCCTTTTTTGCTTAATGCTGTGAGTTGAGTGTACAGCAGTTACAATCAAAGAATCCTAAATAATGCTGCAAGCATGGTGACTATCTACATGGGAATATGCAGTACTCCAGTGAAAACAAAACATAAATTAATTTTGGAATCTGATGACCATAATCTAAAAACATTCATAGAGGTATATAAAAATTATAACAAAATTTAAAGTAGCATATCTCCTCATGAAGCAGGTTAAGTGTATACACAAAGAAGGAGGAGGAAAAGGTGAGAAAGAATCTGCCCTTGTGGGGAAGTGACAGAGGCAGAAGAGGCTGATGCAGTCCTGCATCCAGGCCCAGCTCTGCCAGCAGCTAAGTACCCCTGAACAAGCTCCCCCACCTCTTCGGGCCTCACTTTCCCCATCTATGAAAGAAAGGGAGTCTGGCTTCCATAGCTGCCCCAGCTGATACGCAAGGTGCCAGCGTGTCCTCAGTCCTGTCACGAGAAACCTTCCCCCTAGAATCCCAGGAGGAGCTTGAAATCCTGTCTGGGATCCCGACGGCCCAGGTGCTGACCCTGCCTCGGGTTGTGTCTACTAAGAAGTCTGATTTCTGCGCATCTCTCCCCATTTCTTTCTTCCCATAAAGTGGGCTGATGCGCTGGAACGTCGATGCAGCCAGTGATGTGTTTGATGAGAATGTATTGAGAGTAAAGCTGCCCAGAATCCAAGTGTGTGTCATCTGAACTCTTGAGTCATGGATGGAAGGTATGTCCTCTGCTGATGTCTCGCAGCCTGAGCTGACAATCTGTAAGAAGGTTGTGTTATCTTCATGTTACAGATGGTGAACCGAAACTTACAGAGCTCAAGTCACTTGACCAGGCTCCACCCCTACAAGAGGCAGCATGCAAACTAAAACCCAGGCGGCCTTTTCCAAAGCTTGTGCTCTGCTCCACTGCGGGAAGGAACCCTTCAGGGAATTGAAGCAGCACTGAACAAAGGCCATTTTTAAGAAGTGACAGCAGAAACCTAAGGCGGGGTCCCCGGCTCAACGAGGATCTCATGTTTTGTGGGTCAGAGATTCTTGTGTCGTGTCTGGGTGAGGTCAAAAACCATGCAGACTTTCACTTCCTGTTCTGTGGCAGACAAGACATCTGAAAAGCTCTCCTGCAGCAACACGTCTAGATGCCAAGTAAATCACAGCAAATGCGCTTTTAAATGTGTTACTAAGATCATAAAAATGAAGGAAAATGCCCAAGCATATCCCCAACCCCTCACCCCACCACCACCACCACCACCACCACCACCACTACCACCACCACCACAATAAACAAGTTGCTGACAGCGGATTGGCAAGCGAGTGTGGAACCCTAGGCTGCGTCGCCATCAAATGCTAATAACCAAGCAAAAGGGAGCAAGACCAGGCCTGGGGGCTGTGCCATTGAGAGGTGACCGCGTGCCGGCAGTCCTCACAGCCCTCGCTCGCTCTCGGCGCCTCCTCTGCCTGGGCTCCCACTTTGGGGGCACTTGAGGAGCCCCTCAGCCCGCCGCTGCACTGTGGGAGTCCCTTTCTGGGCTGGCCAAGGCCGGAGTCGGTTCCCTCAGCTTGCAGGGAGGTGTGGAGAGAGAGGCGCGAGCGGGAACCGGGGCTGCACGCGGTGCTTGCGGGCCAGCTGGAGTTCCGGGTGGGCGTGGGCTTGGCGGGCCCCGCACTTGGAGCAGCCGGCCGGCCCTGCCGGTCCCAGGCAATGAGGGACTTAGCACCCGGGCCAGCGGCTGCGGAGGGTGTATTGGGTACCCCAGCAGTACCAGCCTACCAGCACTGCGCTTGATTTCTCGCCGGGCTTTAGCTGCCTTCCCGCGGGGCAGGGCTTGGGACCTGCAGCCTGCCATGCCTGAGCCTCTCCCCCTCTCCGTGAGCTCCTAGGCAGCCCAAGCCTCCCCCACGAGCACCGCCTCCTGCTCCAGGCGCCCAGTCCCATCGAACACCCAAGGGCTGAGAAGTGCGGGCACAGGGCGCGAGACTGGCAGGCAGCCCCACCTGGGTGAAGCCAGCTGGGCTCCTGAGTCTGGTGGGGACGTGGAGAACCTTTATGTCTAGCTCAGGGATTGTAAATACACCAATCGGCACTCTGTATCTATCTCAAGCTTTGTAAACACACCAATCAGCACCCTGTCTAGCTCAGGGTTTGGGAACGCACCAATCAACACTCTGTATCTAGCTATTCTGATGGGGCCTTGGAGAACCTTTATGTCTAGCTCAGGGATTGTAAACGCACCAATCAGCGCCTTGTTAAAACAGACCACTCGGCTCTACCAATCAGCAGGATGTGGGTGGGGCCAGATAAGAGAATAAAAGCAGGCTGCCCGAGCCAGCAGTACTAACCCGCTCGGATTTTCTTCTCTGCTGTGATGGTTTTGTTTTTTCACTTATTGTAAGAGTTCTTGCTGTTGCACTGTTCTGTGGTTTACACTGCATTTATGAGCTGTTAACAGTCGTCACAAAGGACTGCAGCTTTACGCCTGCCTGAGCCAGCAAGCCTGCAAACCTACTAGAAGAATAAAACTTATAGACTTGCCTCATTAGGAGCCGTCACACTCACCGTAAGGGTCTGTGGCTTGATTCTTGAAGTCAGACCAAGCACCCACCATTTCTGGACACACCATGTGGGCAGCTGAATCAGGACTTTGTGGAGGGGCTCCAAAGTGGGTAGAAAACTACGTTCACCCTTACAGGGAGACAGGCACACAGCCTCTTCTCAGCTCTGGCTAGAAAAATAAACTCCTGTTCCATACGGTTTGGATTTGTAATTTAATTTACCCACATCCAGAAGTCGGCAAAATACAAAGTGATCCCAAGTGACAGCAACCTTAAGTATAGTAAGTAATTTAAGTAAACATAAATTATTTCTAATTCTTTCTGGAGAAAACCATGATCTTATGGCTATTAGGATTCCTTTTCCTTAAGATGAGTGTAATATATGCTCTTCGGTATTATCAAACACATGAGGAAACATGATTGGAAATAACAAGCAATAAATTTAATCACCCACAGTCTTCGAATATTGGCATTATGGGATACGTAACACAAAATAATCATGTATAAAATGTTTAAAGAAATAGACATTCTAAAGTGACCAGGTTTGAAACACAAAGGAACGTTTAGAATTAAAATACCTAAAAGACTGGGTAAATTAAGCAGATTGGCGGCCGGGCACGGTGGCTTACACCTGTGATCCCAGCATTTTGGAAAGCCAAAGTGGGAGGATGGCTTGAGAACAGAAGTTTAAGACCAGTCTGGGCAACACAGCAAGACTTCATCTCTACAAAAAATAAAAATTAGCTGTGTGTGACGGTGCTCGCCTGTAGTCCCATCTACTCGGAAGGGTGAGGTGGGAGGATCCCTTGAGCCCAGGAGTTAAAGGCTGTGGTGAGCTATGATTGCACTGTACTCCAGCCTGGGTGACAGAATGAGACCCTGTCTCAAAAGCAAATAAATAACAATATAGCCTAATTTATAGGGTTAAAAAGCAGATAAAATTATAATCCTGGGCAAAAATAATATATAGAGGGTATAATCCAAATAAAAACAGTTCTTTTTTCAGGGAGGGGGATAAAGCTAATGATTTAGATTTTTAAGTGATATATGTATATTCAAGTTTCTAGGATAAGTATTAAAATAATAGAAATTGAGGTCAAATTAGTAGAGGGGAAAAATGGAATAAGAAAAGATGCTATCATCCAAAAGAAGAGTGGAGGAAAAAAGTCAACAGTAAAAGGACAAATTGAAGGTGCAAAATACAATGGTGGAAAAAAAATTCTAATATACCTATAATCATAAAAAAGGTAAATAGAAAAAAATGTCAGTTAAAAGAGTCTAGCTGGATAAAAAGCTTAAATTTAGCTACCTTCAGTTTACAAGAGATATATCTAAGCCATCAACACAAAATGTTAAGGGTAAAAGGACGGAAAAAGATATACCATGCAAAATACTCAAGAGCAGGTAGGATCATTGTATGAATATCAAGCAAAAATAGACATTAGAGCGAAAATCATGATTAGGAATAAAGAAGGTCTCTGTGTAATGATGAACGTATCAATTCAATATGAAGTTACACCGATTCCAAACTTGGTGTGTGTCTAATAAACAGCTTCGAAGTATATAAAGCAAACACTGAATTATGAAAAGAAATGGAAAAATCCAGTATCAGAGTGGGAGATGTCAGGACACATCTCTTAGTAAGTGGTAGTCAAACAGATGCCATTAAAATAATAAATATTGGCCAGGCGCGTGGCTTACGCCTGTAATCCCATCACTTTGGGAGGCTAAGGTGGGCGGGTCACGTGAGGTTGGGAGTTCGAGACCAGCCTGACCAACATGGAGAAACCCCATCTCTACTAAAAATACAAAATTAGCCTGGCGTGGTGGTGCATGCCTGTAATCCCAGCTACTCAGGAGACTGAGGCAGGAGAATTGCTTGAACCTGGGAGGCAGAGGTTTCAGTGAGCCGAGATCGCGCCATTGCACTCCAGCCTGGGCAACAAGAGCGAAACTCCCTCTAAAAAAATTTTTGAACAAAATTGATCTCATAGGTATAAAAAAATAACTGCACCCAGCAATGTAGACAATACCAGGTGTTAGTGAGACTGTGGGTCAACAGTTGAATTCATACTCTGCTGGTGGGTAGTGTCCATTAGTACATCGTTCAAAAATTCACTGTAAAATTGAGCATTTACACATCTCACTATACTACCCAATTAGCAAATAATTAACTACAGGTCCACACATCAAGATGTGTATTATTTCATAACTATAAAGTTGAGTGAAAAATACAGGTTATAGATATCACTCAGTCCAAGTATAAAAACATACCAAATAAAAAATCACCTGCCAAATTCATGTGGAAAAGCATAATTAAATATTCAGGATAGTAATGTGATGGGAGGGGGCACACAGGTGTTTGAAGGTATTTTTAATGATCTGTGTCTTCAGCTAAATGGTGAGTACTCAAGTATTCATTTCACTGTCATGTATAAGTCAATTTCTATACAGTTTACTTTTATACATGTGAAATAGTTTGTGATAAGAAAGAGTAATATAAAATAAATCTGGATGCATATTGTGTTAAAAATCCTCTTGGCCAGGCACAGTGGCTCACACTTGTAATCCTACCACTTTGGGAGGCTGAGGTAGGGGAATTGCTTGAGCCCAGGAGTTGGAAACCAGCCCGGGCATCATAGTGAGACCCTATCTCTACAAAGTTTTTTTTTTTTAAGTTAGCTGAGCATAGTAGTGCATGCCTGTGGTCCCAGCTACTCGAGAGGCTGAGGTGGGAGGATCACTTGAGCCCAGAAGGTTGAGGCTGCTGTGAGCCATGATCACACTACTGCACTCCAGCCTGGGTGACAGAACAAGAACCTGTCTCAAAACAAAACACCACTCGTTCCCCCGCCAACGCCAAAACCTCTTGAAGCCTACCACCGAGGCAGGGCATATTGCTTTGGGGACAATAGCTGAGTCAATGGCACCTTCAGAGTCCACACGGAGGTCTCCTTGGGAGTGTGAGCCCTGAACACTCAAGGGCATGTCCACCCTAGTGGACACATGTCCATGAGCCTGTGCAGGATGTAAACTCAACAGTGACCCCAGAATGGCAGGGTGAAAGCCCCCATGCTAGTGGATAAATCAGACTTTGCTATTATCTCACCTCTCAAGGTTTGAAAGAAAACACTCAGCATTCTTGTGCTATTAAGGGTGGAAGGGCGGCTATTAAGGGCATTTAGGGACCGATGAGATTAACTGGATTTTGTTTTTGTTTTGAGGCAGGGTTTCACTCTGTCGCCCAGGCTGGAGTGCAGTGGCACCATCATGGCTCACTGCAGCCTCGACCTCCCAGGATTTTCCACTCCTGTGCAGCAGAGGATGCCAGGTGCACTTGATGTCGGGCTGGCTGTCACGAGTATGCCCTTGAGCTGCACAGGCTGCAGGTGGCAGCAGAGCCCTGGGACAACCTCACAGACCCGCCCCACTGACGCTGGCTCCTAGAGAGGTGGTTGCTGGCCGATCTATCAGGGGCTCCTCCTTTTTGCCATATTCAGATTGGAGCCATAAATTAAATTCTCAGGAAAAAAAATTAAGCTACTTTTAGAAGACATGAAACATGGGCTTTGGGGATCAGGATTAAAAACTTTAACAATAACATTGCTTAATTCTCAACTCCTATTCTTGGTAGGATGAACTGAAACCAGTGATTTTAGCATTATGTACAATATTTTTTCTTTTAAAGGGCCTGAACAGACGGTTCCAAATCCAGGCTGTATCATTATAATCACAGTTTCCCTGGCTCACACTTCAGCGTTTTGCCTTTCATGCATCTCTCTCTGGCACAGAAGCTGTTTGCCCATTTGTCTTCCAGAAAGACGAGAAGTCTTATAGGGATTTCTGAAATGAGAACGCGCCACACTAGGGGTGGGTGAGGTGCCCACATAATCGAAGCCGTGAGACATTGCCACTGCCAGATTTCTCCCCATTACCTGTATCACCACCCAAAGAGGATGGGTCTCAGGCTCCCAGGATCTTTGGCCATTCTTTCTGCTTTGTGTTAGGTATCAAATTCCCTTGTGCTTGGAGGAGAAGAAAACCTAAACATTCTTATGATCAGATTGATATTTGTCAGGGTAGGACCATGGCTAAGAGCAAAAGTCAGTGCCCTGGTGAATTCAACATGCAGCATGAACTATTATTATTCTCAGAAGGACAAGGCTAAAACCTCTCACCTAGAATAGCCACATTATATCAGACTTTTCATAAAGTTTAGTTATTTCATTTGGAGAGGGCATAGATTTATTCCATCTTATTTTCCAAGACTGTGTATTGTAAAATTAGATGAAAGTAAACCTTATAAATTATCCCTTAAAATAGTGTAAAATGATCACCATTTTAAGAGTATGTACTAAAAGTCTTATTTTTCAGCTTTGACTACAGTGATGCATTTGCTAATGGTTTTCTTCTTCCTTGAATTATGACTAAGAGGAATTTTTTCCCCATGAGGTTCTTTCGCCGCTCGTGACTTAGGTAAGAAAGTGGTCATCATCGATGTGCATCCTTGAAGAACATGGGTGTGGGTGAACTGAGCAGGCAGGGCTGCACAGTCACTGTGTCTGATTTACATGCCATGGACTTTGAGCCAAGGGCCACAAGGAAAGACATCGCTGGTGAGTTACTGGATTAATTAATGTCTTAGTCGCTTCTTTAAGGATTCCCTTTCTTTCTTCTTAAGAAACTGTCCCACTATGACCACATATTGAACAGCAGAACAAGGCCAGGAATAGGGGTTTAGAGAAAGGAACTAATGGTACTCCTTAACATTTCCAAAATATAAACATACACCCATAATTCAAGTGCAGACAAATGAATGCCCTCAGCCACTACTCAGGAGGTACCTCCCAAGCTTATGCACTTGAGATGCATTTTCATCATTACCAGAATATAACAACCTTGGCCAGGTGTGGTGGCACACACCTCTAACTGTAGCACTTTGGGAGGCCAAGGCAGGAGGATTGCTTTAGCCCAGGAGTTCAAAACCCACCTGGGCAACATAGTGAGACCCAGTCTCTAGTTTAAAAAAAAGAAAGAAACAATTTCATTTGGCTCCAAATTTTGCATTGGTCATATTTGCCTTTCTCAATATTTTCCGAATGTCAAGTATAGATTTCTTAATAGAGTGTCCTAGTCAGTTCTAGCTGCTATAACAAAATACCATAGACTGGGTGGCTTATCAA
This sequence comes from Gorilla gorilla gorilla, assembly GCF_029281585.2. Lineage (NCBI taxonomy): Eukaryota > Metazoa > Chordata > Mammalia > Primates > Hominidae > Gorilla > Gorilla gorilla. The sequence goes on from NC_073229.2 coordinate 20,646,554, forward strand.
CAACAGAAATTAGTTTCTTACAGTTCTGGATGTTGAAAGTCCAAGATCAGGGTGCCAACACAGTCCGGTCCTGGTGAGGGCCCTCTTCCAGACTACATGCTGCCAACTGCTCGTTGTATCTCACATGGTGGAAATAGGGTGAGAGATCTCTCTGAACAGCTGGGACTACAGGCATGCACCATCACGCCTGGCAAATATTATTTTTTATTTTTTGTGGAAGTGGGATCTGGTCTCTCTCTGTTGCTCAGGCTGCTCTTAAAACTCCTGGGCTCAAGCGATCCTTCTGCCTTGGCCTCCCAAAGTGCTGGGATTACAGGGGAGAGCCACCATGCCTGGCCACTTAAAATTGTTGAATTTTATCATATGTAAATTATTCCCCGTAGTGGGATGAATTGTATCTCCCTCAAAAGGCACGCGCAAGACTTAACCTTTGGTACCTGAGAATGTGATCGTATTTGGAAACAAGGTCTTTGCAGGCATAAGTAAGTTAAGGATCTCAAGATGAGACGATCCTGAATCTAGGGTGGACCCTAAACCCAGTGGCTGTGTTGTTATAAGAGAAAGCAGAGAGAGATTTGAGACCCAGAGAAGCCTCCGAGGGGAAGGCCATGTGAGGATGGAGGCAGAGACTATAGTGAGGCTGCTGCAAGCCAAGGGCACCGATGATTACCTACGCCCACTAGGAACCAGGAGAGAGGTATGGAACAGATCTACCCTCACAGTCTCCAAAGGGAACCAGTCTTGTCGACATCTTGACTTCAGACTTCTGGCCAGATCTATAAGACAATGAAATTCCATCATTTAAAAAAAAAAAAAAAAACAGAAAAAAGAAAAACAAAACCAAAAATACCCTCCAATGATCAATTACAAATATTCTAGAAACGAGGAGAAAGGAGAAAGTCTCAGTAAAGAAATCGAAGATATAAAAAAGAAACAGGCCAGGCACGATAGCTCACGCATCTAATCCTAGCACTTTGGGAGACCAAGGTGGGAGGATCACTTGAGACCAGGAGTTCGAGACCAGCCTAGGTAACATAGTGAGAACCCATCTCTACGAAAAATAAAAAAAAAATTAGGTGGGTGTGGTGACACGTGCTTGTATTCATAGCTACTTGGGAGGCTGAAGCAGGAGGATTGCTTGAGCCCAGAAGTACAAGGCTGCAGTGAGCTGTGATCACGCCACTGCACTCCAGCCTGAGTGACAGAGTTATACTGTCTCGAAAATAAAAAAACAAAAAGAAGCAAATGGAAATTTTACAACTGAAAAATACAATAACCAAAATACAATCTCAAACTCCAAACAACATAAACTGACAGAAATACACATCCAGATATATCATAGCAAAACACATGAAAATAAGGATAAAGAAAAACTCTTGAAAGCAGGCAAAGAAAATATATATATATTACCCATAGGGGAACAACAATTCAAATGGCTGCAGATTTCTCATTAGAAACCATTTATCTCAGCAATACAGAAAACTAGAGACAGAAAATCATCAAGGAGATGACATTCCATCACTGGTATGGTTGGGATGTGTGTCCCCTACGAATCTCATGTTAAAACGTGACCTCCAATGTTGGAGACAGGCCTAGTGGGAGGTGTCTGGGATGTAGGGGCAGATCCCTCATGCATGGCTTAGTGCCATTCCCTTGGTGATGAGTGAGTTCTCACTCTATTATCTAGTTAAAACAGCTTATCTGTTATCCAGTTCACATGACAGCTGATTGTTTAAAAGAGCCTGACACCTCCTCCCTTCTATCTCTCTCTCTCCCTCTCTTACCATGTGATAAGCTGGCTCCCCTTGCCTTGTGCCATGATTAGAAGCTTCCTGAGGCCTCCCCAGAGGCCAAGCAGATGCTGGTGTTGTGCCTGTACAGCCTGCAGAACCATGAGCCACATAAACATCTTTTCTTTATAAATTACCCAGCCTCAGGTATTCCTTTATAACAATGCAAAACAGACTAACACAATCATTAATCAACTAGATCCAATGAACATGTATATTACGCTCCATCCAACAATGACAGAAAACACATTCTTTTCAAGCACACCTGAAACATTCGCCAAGATAGATCATACCCTGCAGCTTAACAATTTGGAAAAATTGGAATCATACAAAATATGTTATTACCATAATAGAATTAAACTATAAATCAATAAAAGGAAGACAATAGAAAAAACACCAAACACTTGGAAATTAAACATACTTATAAGTGACCCATGGGTCAAAGAAGTCTTCAGAGAGATTAGAAGTATTTTTAACCGAGTGAAAATGAAACTACGACATATGAAAATATGTAAGATGCAACTAAAGCAGTCCTTAGAGGGAAATTCACGGCATTAAAATGCTTACATTAGAAAAGGGGGTCTTGAATCAATAATATCAGCCTACACCTTAAGAAATAAAAAAAGAGTGAAACGTACCCAACACGAGCAGAAGGAAGGAAATCATAAACAGGAGCAGAAATCCATACAATTGAAAATAGCAAACAGTAGGGAAAATGAAATGAAAACAAAAGCTGATTCTTTGAAAAGGTCCATGAAACTGATAAATCTCTGTAAAGATTGATCAAGCAAAAACGAAGACACAAATTACCGACATTAGAAATTGAAGATGGGAGATCACTACAGACCTGCAGACATTCAAAATCTAATAAGCTAACAAAAGAATACTGTGGAGTCCTAATTAGAGAAAGGGAGTCAGGCTGGCAGGTCCAAGGGAAAGCAAAAAGAGAAAGCAGGTAAGTTACAAGTCTGCCTTTCTTCATGGTCCAGAACACATCGCCCTTCCGCACAAATAACTCACAATCCTGCACCCAGCTAGACACCTGCAAGTTAGCTCCGTGCAGTCTTGGCCTTATCAGTACTGCACAACGCCCTCTTCAGCATAAACACTACCCTATACAATCTCCACAAGCCTTTGTTTCTTTGTAGTCAGCCTCCACTGACTTGCCCATTGTCTCCCTGGCAACGTATTTTCCTACTTTATCTAATAAATCTGCCATTCTTTACCTACAACTGTCTTGGTAAATTCTTACACTCCCACACCACTGGCCCAGATAGTCACCACTCACCCAAGACATTTCAGTGGTCCTCCCGGGATCTCTCCGTACAGGGGAACACTCTCCTCATGGGGAATTCTCTTCCCTCTTTCTCTTTCCCAACTCGGGAACCTCGGTGGACGGCGTCTAAGCACAGACACAGTTGCAGGTCTCTGGCTGGGGCTATACTCCCGTGGGACTGAAAGGTGCTTGTGTGGAAACGTCTGACCGCCACTGCCCAGGTCAGGTGAGGGACCTAAGTCCTTTTCTCTTTTCGTCTGTCGGCTGCCGTTTCTTAATAGTTCTTTGGTAATCGAGGGTAACTGGCAAGGGCCACTGTCCAGCGTTGCCTGAAGGCCAAAGAGTGAATGGGGTCAGCTGCCCTGCCCGGAAGGGGAAAAGGCTCGCCTCTCTTTTCTGACTGTAGTCCCTACGTGTGCTGCAATTGACATGGAAGCCCGTTCAGGGCAAATTCACACACGTTTCGGGTGGCTCAGACCCTCTGTCTCAGTCCAAATTCTAGGGAGTCACCCAGCCGTCCTGTTCCAGATGTTGCCAAATTAGGTAATTTCAGACAGCCTCAAAATAGTGAGTCTTCCCCTCCCCATTCCCTTTCCTGGGCTGGCACCCGTGGAGATCTTCTTGTACCCTTCCTTCCTCATACAATACCCAAAATACAATCTCAAACTCCAAACATGGTTGATCACCCAGTGTGAGTGAGAACCTGGACTGGCTGTCCACCCGTAGGGTCCCCTGGATGATCTTTACTAATAGGTGGGATGCCCCTTTATACAGTGCACCCCAAGTCCCTCAGCAGACATATGTGGAACTTGGCAAGCATCTCGGCATTCATCTTGGCAGGATGCCCCAAGCAGAAGTGTGGTTCGTGACCCTGACTGGCACTGCCCCCCAGGGGTGTGCTTTCCAGTTCCGCCATGGAACAAACCCCGTCTATTCCTTCAGACTCACCGATAGGCTGCATCCTAAAGCAATAAGAAATTTAACCCTCAGACTCTCAAAAAAAGAAATATCTAATTTTCTTTTGTAACACAGCATGGCCCCTATGAAGGAAATCCTCAGATTAACCTCCTCAGTCTTTATAATCGAAAGCAAAATAAGGAAAACAGGGCTAAGGAAAAGAAAAAAACAAAATGCAGGGACAAGAGGCAGGTTCAATGGTTGGCTGCTTTATAAGCCCCCAGCTTCTCCAGGTTTCCCTAAGGACACTCCTCCAAATAACTGCCATCTGTGCAAAAGCCCAGGCCACTAAAAGGCAACTTACCCAATAAAATAAATGGGGAAAAGCTGTACACAGCTTATCCATCTGCCACAAGCTTAGCCACTGGAAACAGGATTGCCCTGAAAGCTGAAGGAGCCCCAGAACAAAAATTCAACCCCCGGTGGCCTTAATCTAAAGGGGCTCTCTGCTCCAGCTGAAAACAGCTCAACTTCATTAGTAACTCGTGGAGGTGGGAAACATTTGTTCCACATTCTGTGGGTCTGAAGTGCTAAAGCTTTCCGTGATGGGAGATAAAGTGGAAAAGAGTGCTAGCTCCACACCGTGCAGTAGCTGGGAGGCTCACAAGCCCTCCTGTAAAGCTGAACCCTTGCCTCTCCACTCTTTCTTTTCCTTTTCTCTTTATCTGTTCAATCCAAAGATCCAGCCTTAAAAGGGAAAGACAATTTCTAACATCCTAATCTTTGATTTTATTGTTCTCTTTAAAACTCCAGCTGCTTGCATATTATGGCCTGTTTTCATGTACATTTTAAACTTATGGGCAAGTTGCAACAAGAAAAATTCAGAGCTCAAATGGTTAACCTGCCTTATAGAGTTAAATAAAGTTTTCTAAAGCTCTTTATTGTCCTCTTTTTTCTATCTGCCTTGGATCAAGGTGGTTTTATAATCACCTGTAGAACTCTAACAGGTGCTCTTTATTATTATTATTATTATTATACTTTAAGTTTTAGGGTACATGTGCACAACGTGCAGGTTTGTTATATATGTATACATGTGCCATGCTGGTGTGCTGCACCATTAACTCGTCATTTAGCATTAGGTATATCTCCTAATGCCATCCCTCCCCCCTCCCCCCACCCCACAACAGTCCCCAGAGTGTGATGTTCCCCTTCTTGTGTCCATGTGATCTCATTGTTCAATTCCAACCTCTAACAGGTCCTCTCGAGTGCAGGTTTCTAACAACTTTGGAAGTTGTAACATTAGAATAAAGAAAAAACTTCCCAGACTCCCATTAAAAGCTAATGTGTTCATAAATATCGAGCAGAAGAGAAGTTAATTACATAAACTAAACTAATGGAAAACTAAAATAATCTTTTTATAGCTTTTTGTTTAAAACATTGTTAACTCTTTTGCTTTTCAAAGTCCATAAAAACTTTTCTCTTTTAAGCTATTTACAGCCTTTAACAATTGGCTAAAGTACAATCTTGTAACCAAAATTTAAAGCATATTTTACTCTCTACCTGATTTCTCCTGAATGTAAAAGCTATTTGCAAATATACTTAATTTATGGCACTATAGTTATTTGCATATATTCATTCAAAATCTATTTTCTGGCTGTGTGTCTTGGCCCATTTTCTGGCTGTGTGCCATGGCTCATGCCATCACGGATACTATAGTTATTTGCATATATTCATTCAAAATCTATTTTCTGGCTGTGTGCCATGGCCCATTTTCTGGCTGTGTGAAAATCTATTTTCTGTTTTCTGGCTGTGTGCCGTGGCTCACGCCTGTAATCCCAGCACTCAGGCAGGTGGATTGTTTGAGGTTAGGTGTTTGAGACCAGTCTGGGCAATGTGGCAAAATCCTGTCTCTATAAAAAACACAAAAAATTAACTGGGTATGGTGGCACATGCCTGTAGTCCCAGCTACTTGGGGGGCTGGGGCAGGAAGATTGCTTCAACCTGGGTGGTCGAGGCTGCAGTGAGTTGATATTGTGCCATTGCACTCCAGCCTGGGTGACAAAGCGAGACCCTGTCTCGAAAAAAAAAAAAAAAGGAAAAAAAAAATCTGTTTTCTTTTGTAACAGGACACAATTGGAGACACTGGTTATTTTACCAAGCTTTAACTGGAATGGCATGCTTTTTTGGGGGGGCGGAATCAAAGTTAACTTATAAAGCCAATAAAAGTCCCTTGGGAAAGCTGGCCTCATACCTTATCTACACAGTCCTTGTGCAGTGTTCCTAACCTGTGATAAGTAAAGAATGTCACTTTCTAACAGGCCCAGGAGCCCCAAGTTATCTTGGGACCTCAAGAGGAAAAGAATTTACCCAACTCTTACAGGTATTTAATGGCACAAACCCATAACTGGGCTTAAGGCGTTAAAGTCAAATCTGAGATTCTCTATGGAATAAAGTTTCAGCAAAACCAAATGTAAAAAATAGAAGAGTCTATATGCAAAATAATTATGCTTGCTAACTTTATGCAAATACTCAAGCCAAGTTTAATAAGGCTAAAACTTATTTTACCAATAGATTTGTTCTATTATAATTTGTTCTTAGTAAACTGGAAAGAAAAATTATGTTTCAGAAAAGCTGTAGTACATCTGTCATCAAATTCTAGTCTTGTTCACTGCTTTAAAGTTTTTTATTATTTTCCACAATTTTAACTAAATCCTGAATTCTTTCTGGGCTATAAGTTCCCAATGCATTCAACGTTTTTTTCCTTTTATTTTTCTAATTTAAACTCAATGGAGTTGCTATTACCTCTTTCCTAAGGTCCTGCAAACTAAAGTTCATTCTTTAAAATACAAGCAAAGAAAGAAAAGGATCAGATTGCCACTGCCTTCCTCCTCTATAACTAAAAACGCTTTAACATCTGGATAAATTGTGCCCAATATTAATCTTTGTTTTTTTTTCTGTTTCCATAAAAATGCCTCATTAAAAATGTGTTTGTCTTCATCATATGCAGAGGCTTGTAAGGCACACCTCTACATCACAAACTCCAAGGGGTCTGGCCTTGTCCTAGGGACTTTAATTCAAGCCCATTGCAATTACACCCTCAATTATAATCAGACACACCAGGAATGGGAGACAAGTTCACTGTTTACCTCCACAGGTTTTTTCTGTGGTGGGGAAACAATAAAGTTAATGCCAGCAAAATGTGTAGTAATTCTTTCATGCCTATAAATAGTTCAGCAACTGGAATGGAATATGTAGAAATAAAGGTCAAAAGTAAACTAACTCCTCACTAGTACATCTACAAACTTTTCCTTGATTTTCTCTTATTGAATTAACATTTAGAAATCTTATCTCTCAGGCCCCACTTCTGTCACCTATAATAATGCTTATATTAGCTTATTTGCATTACGTATTATTAATGCAATATCTTGTTTTGTGTCTTCTAACCAACAATTTCAAATTTTGTGAACACAACAATTTCAAACTAAAATGTCACTGCAGTGAGGGTATCAGCCACTAAAAGAACTCCATGACTCTCCTTTGGATACAGCAGGACAAAATTTTAGGCTACAAATGCTGCCCCCAACCCCATGGTTACACAATGACTCTGCCCAATTAACTCCCAAGCCAAGGATTTAGGCCCTTGTAACCTCCTGACAGAGTAACAGGATTAGGTAGGGCCAGTTCGGTGCCTCTGGTCAGCAGGAAGCAGTTGGAAGATGAGATCTTTGTCCACATACCAAAGATTTGTTATTGTTGCTCTGTTAGTGGAGAAATGTGGATCCCTAACTACAGAAAGGGAGTCAAGCTTGCAGGACCAAGGGAAAGCAAAAAGAGAAAGCAGATAAGCTACAAGTCTGCCTTTCTCATGGTCTGGGATACATAGCCCTCCTGTGCAAATAATTCAGTCTTCCTGCACCTAGCTATCACAGAACACCTGCAAGTTAACTCACTGCAATCTTGGTATTATCAGTACTATACAAAGCCCTCTTCAGCATAAGCACTGCCCTACAAAATCTCCACAAGTCTTTGTTTCTTTGCAGTCAGCTTCTGCTGACTTGTCCATTGTCTCTCTGGCAATGTATTTTCCTACTTTCTCTAATAAATCTGCCTTTCTTTACCAACAACTCTCTTGGTAAATTATTATTATTTTTTTGTGAGATGGAGTTTTGCTATTGTTGCCCAGGCTGGAGTGCAATGGTGCAATCTCGGCTCACTGCAACCTCTGCCTCCTGGGTTCAAGTGATTCTCCTGCCTCAGCCTCCTGAGTAGCTGAGATTATAGGCATGCGTCACCACGCCTGGCTAATTTTGTATTTTTAGTAGAGATGGGGTTTCTCCATGTTGGTCAGGCTGGTCTCGAACTCCCGACCTCAGGTGATCTGCCCGCCTCGGCCTCCCAAAGTGCTGGGATTACAGGCGTGAACCACCGTGCCCGGCCTGTCTTGGTAAATTCTTATACCCCCCACACCACTGTCCTAGATAGTTGTTGCTCCCCACAACAAATACCATGAGTATCTCTATGCACATACACTTTAGACGAGATGAACCAATTCCTAGAAAACTACAAACTGCTAAAACATGCCCAAGATGAAATAGACATAATAAAATAATCCTATGACTATTGAAGAGATCAAATGTATAGTTAAAAGCCTTCTAAAGAGAAATCTCCAGGCCCATATGATTTTACTGATGAATTCTACCAACTATTTAAATGAGAAGAAAACATCAATCCTATACAATCTCTTCCAGAAAATAGAAAAGGGACACTTTCCAACTCATTTTATGAGGCTTTTATTACTATTATAACAAAAACAAAGTACAAAAAAGAAAATTATAGACCACTGTACCTATATCATTATGTGTTTTTGAATACAAAGAAATCCTCAACAAAACATTTGCGAATCAGCAATGTATAAACAGAATAGTACAGCATGACATAATGGTATTTATTATATGAGCAATGTATAAAAAGAATAGTATAGGCCAGACACAGTGGCTCATGCAGGTAATCTCGGCACTTTGGGAGGCTGAGGAGGGTGGATCACTTAAGGCCAGGAGTTCAAAACTAGCCTGGCCAACATGGCGAAACCCCGTCTCTATTAAAAATACAAAAATTAGCCAGACGTGGTGGCGCATGCCTGTAATTCCAGCTACTCAGAAGGCTGAGGCAGGAGAATCGCTTGAGCCCAGGAGGCAGAGGTTGCAGTGGGCTGAGATCGCACCACCCCACTCCAGCCTGGGCAACAAGAGTAACAAGAGTGAGGCTCTTTAAAAAAAAAAAAAAAAGAATAGTACAGCATGACATAATGTTTATTATACTAGCAATGTATACAAAGAATAGCACAGCAAGACATAATAATGTTTATTCCGGGAATGCAAGTAAGATTCAATATTTGGATATCAACCAATGTAATCCACCATAGACTAGAAAAAAACCCACATGATCCTATTAATTAATGCAGAAAAAACACTTGACCAAACTTAATGTTGTCCATTCATGGGGGAAAAGGAAACTCTTAGCAAGCTTGGAATAGAAAAAAAAGTCTTTTTTTTTTTTTCTTTTTTGAGACAGAGTCTTGCTCTGTAGAGAAGGGGTTTCACCATGTTGGCCGGCTGGTCTTGAACTCCTGACCTCAGGTGATCCACCCGCCTCAACCTCCCAAAGTGCTGGGATTACAGGTGAGAACCACCATGTTGGGCCGAAAAAAAATGTTTTTAATTTGACAATAGACAACTAAATATCTACAGCTATCATTATGCTATTCTCATAAAATTAAGAATAAGGCAAGGATGTCCATTCTCACCTAGTCAGTGCAATGAAAAGGAAAATTTACAAAAAGGCACACAAATTGGAAAGTAGGCAATAAAACTATCCCTATTTGCAGATTATATGGTTGTATATGTAGAAAATTTCAAGGAATACACAAAAGAAAAAACAAAACAGGGCCAGGCACGGTGGCTCACACCTGTAATCCCAGCATTTTGGGAGGCCTAGGTGGGTGGATCACCTGAGGTCAGGAGTTCGAGACCAGCCTGGCCAACATGGTGAAACCCCATCTCTACCAAAAATACAAAAATTAGCCCAGCATGGTGGAGGGCGCCAGTAATCCCAGCTACTCAGGAGGCTGAGGCAAGAGAATTGCTTGAACCCAGAAGGCGGAGGTTGCAGTGAGCCAAGACTGCACCACTGCACTCCAGCCTGCGCAACCAGAGCAAAACTCAGTCTCAAAAAAAAAAAAAAAAAGAAAAGAAAAGAAAAGAAAAAAACCTTCTAGAACTAATAAGATGATATAGCAAGATACAAGGTCAATGTGTAAGGTAAATTGTCTTTTTATATACCAGTAATGTAAAATTGGAACCCAAAATTAAAACAATAAAATTCACAGTAGATCCTCAAATAAAATAATCTCACAAAACATGTACATGCTCTCTATGCTGAAAACTAAAAATAGCTGATAAAAGACACCAAAGAAGGTCTAAATAAATGGAGAAAGACACCATGTTCATGAATTAGAAGAATCAATATTAAAAAGATGACAATCTTCCCAAATTTATATATACACTTAATACATTTGCAGTCAAAATCCCAGGGAATTTTTGGGAGACATAGACAGTTTGATTCAAAAAATTTATACAGAAAAGCAAAGAAGCTAGAATAGTTAGAACAATTTTGAAAAAGAAGAATAGATTGGATTTACCCTGCACAATTTTCACATTTAGTCTAAAGGTACTTTAATTAACAAACACAGTATGATATTGGCAAAGGAATAGATGCAAGATAAATGAAACAGTAGAGAGAGGAGAGTGAGAGGAATAGATCCACATACATATGGCCAATGGATTTTTAATCCTTTTTAAAATTAATACTCTATTATTATTATTACTATTATTATTATTCATGAAGGATCTCTGTTGCCCAGGCTGGACTGAAGTGGCACAATCATGGCTCACTGCAGGCTTGACTTCCTGGGCTCCAGTGATCCTCCCACCTTGGCCTCCCACAGCTGGTACCACAGGTGTGCACCACCATGCCCGGCTAATTTGTTTATTTTTGGTAGAGATGGGGTTTTGCTATTTTGCCCAAGCTGGATTTGAATTCCTGAGCTCAAGCTATCCACCCGCCTCAGCCTCCCAAAATGCTGGGATTACAGGCATGAGCCACTGTGAGTCTGTGCCTTACAAGACTTAATTTTTTTTATAATAGTTTAGATTTCTAGAAAAATTAAGCAGAGCAGGGCAGCACAGGGTCGCCATGGTGGAGCTGCAGCAGCTGCAGGTGCAGGAGGTGGTGGACTCCATGGTGAAGAGTCTGGAAAGGGAGAACATCTGGAAGACACAGGGTTTCATGTTCTGGTGCGGCGCCAGCTGTTGTGAGGACAGCCAGGCATTCACCCAGCAGGTGCACCAGTGCATCGAGTGCTGCCCTGTGCCTCTGGCTCAAGTCCAGGCCTTGGTCACCAGTGAGTTGGAGAAGTTCCAGGACCACCTGGCCCGGTGCACCGTGCATTGCAATGACAAAGCCAAAGATTCAATAGATGCTGGGAGTAAGGAGCTTCAGGTGAAGCAGCAGCTGGACGGTTGTGTGACCAAGTGTGTGGATGAGCACATGCACCTCATCCCAACTATGACCAAGAATATGAAGGAGGCTGTCTTATCCATTGGGAAATAAAAGTCTTTGCCAGTGGCCAATGAGGGCAAAAATGTATTTTTTATAAGGAATTGGGAATTTTACTCTTTTAAGCAAAGTTTATGAACGAACAAATAAAGGATGGCCACAAGTGTAAGGCAAATGTCACTTACCTCTGGACGCTGGTTCTTTTATGTTTCAGTCCTGAAAAGGGAAGTGGAAAAAAGTGTGCTAAATTGGGTGAGAGATATTACGGGAGAGTTTTAGAGCTTATTTTTCCTGTGGCCAGTGCTTGTCCTGGAAGTAAGGATCTCCTCTGTAACAAGCCAGAGCCCTCCAAGGTACCAGACTCTTCTTACTACACAGGTACCAAAAGGCTGGCAGGCTAGAGTTGATGGAGTTTGAGGAGAGATATTTTCTCTTTGTTGCCAACATCCTGTTTGCCACAAGTGTCACTGCACCGTTTTCCATAAGCTGTGAAACAAAATCCATGAGGTCACTAACTCAGAAGGGAAAAAAAGTTTTCTGGGTCTTTTTTTTTTTTTTTTTTTTTGGTTTTGTGTAATTTACACAAGGGCATACAAGTTGATTTTAAGATGTGCAATTGGGAGGGATAGTTTGGATAAGAGCTTCAAAAAGTTCCTTGTGGATCCCCATTTTTGATCATCAACATGTGGCTGTGTATTCTGAAAATTATCACATGCTGCATCTTTCAGCCTGGAGACCATGCAAACACATGAGAAGCGATGACACACTCATTATGGGAAGCAGAGATTCCCTCTTACTGGCTGATGGGCCCTGAGGCTGTGTGTAGCAAAATGACAGGGCAATCTTGCAGTAACATTTTCGCCTTGAAGAGAAGGGGGTTTTGATTGGGATATGTACTGATATCAATGAATGAACAGTAAAAGAGGAGCAGTTGGCTGCTTGATTATAAGAGAGTTATGAAGTACTGGATTTGGAAAAACTTGCTTTTTATAGAATGGAATGGAATGAAAGCCTAAACCTAGCATTACTTAGCTCCCTGAATTAACAGAGCCCAATTGAGACAAACCCCTGTTGCTACTATAAATGGAATTATTTCATAATTTATGTGACTTGTTCATTTCACATGTATAGAAACAAAGCAGATTTTTGTGTGTTGATTTTGTATCCTACGATTTTTCTGAATTCATTTATTAGCCCTAGTAGTGTTCTTGTGGGTTCTTGGGGATTTCCTATATTAAGATCGTTTCATTTGGGAATAAGGATAGGCTTACTTCTTCCTTTCAAATTTGGATGCCTTTTATTTCTTCTTGTTTAACTGCTGTAGATAGAACTTTCAGTACAATGTTGAATAGTAGTGGGTAAAGTAGACATCTTTGTCTTGTGTCTGATCGTAGGGAGAAAGATTTTAGTCATTCACCATGGAGTATGATTTCAGAGTGGGTTCTTCTTAAATGCAGTTTATCACAGATTCCCTTCTATTTATCACAATTCCCTTCTATTCCTAATTTTCTATGTGTTTTTATCATGAAAGGGTGCTGGATTTTGTCAAATGCCTTTTCTACATCTATTGAGATGATCATGTATTTGGGGTTTTTTTTGTTTTCTTAATGTCATATCTTCCAATAATTGATTTTCTTATCTTGAACCACTCTCGCATTCCTGGGCAAACTGTCACTTGCTCATGGTGTGTAATCCTTTTAATATATGTTGAATTTGGTTAAATCTGCCAGACAATAACACTTTGTACTCAATACTAAGAAGTACTAATGGACCGGGCACAGTGGCTCACACATGTAATCCCAGCACTTTGGGAGGCTGAGGAGGGCGGATCACAAGGTCAGGAGATCAAGATCATCCTGGCCAACATGGTGAAACCCTGTCTCTACTAAAAATACAAAAATTAGCTGGGCGTGGTGGTGGGGGCCTGTAATCCCAGCTACTCGGGAGGCTGCGGCAGGAGAATCGCTTGAACCGGGGAGTTGGAGGTTGCAGTGAGCCGAGATCGCACCACTGCACTCCAGCCTGGCGACACAGCAAGACTCTGTCTCAGAAAAAAAAAAAAAAAAAAAAAAACATGTACTAATGAAGATTTTACATTTATCAGCATAAAGAGACTGAAATAACTCTCTTATCTGTACTTAGGAGTTTTTGGAGTTAGTTGTATCTCTCTCTTTTTTTTTTTTTTTTTGGTAAACTGTGCCATTTTTCAGTAATCTGGTTTTAATTTCAGGTTTTAATTTTTTATTTTTTTGAGATGAGGTCACCCTGTTGCACAGGCTGGGGTGCAATGGCACAATCACAGCTCACTGCAGCCTTGAACTCCTGGGTTCAAGCGATCCTCCCACCTCAGCCTCCCAAGTAGCTAGGACTACAGGTGTGTGCCACCACTCCTGGCCAATTTTTATATTCTTTGTAGAGATGGGGTCTTGCTTTGTTGCCCTGGCTAGTTGAACTCCTGGCCTCTAGTGATCCTCCTGCCTTGGCCTCCCAAAGTGCTGGAACTGCAGGCGTGAGCCAGTATGCCTGACTGAGTGATGGATCTTAGTGAGCTCGGAGCTACCTCCAGGGCAGGCAGTGAGCTTGGTCCCCAAGAGCAAACAAAAGTGTCAGAAGCAGTGATCCTGCTGGACTCCCTGTTCCTGCTGTCCCCTCTTGGGAAGCACAACAGGACTCCCGATGGCCTCCTCTTCAGGCAGGCAGAGTGCTGAGCTGTGATCTTTGTCTCTGCACCACACCATTTACGTGACTCATGGTAATGTGTATTGCACGAATATAAATAGAACCAACTGGTTATGAGAAGTTTTGAAATTAAAAAACATTTGAAAGGAGTTTGGGGCAGAGAGTCTATTTTTAAAATCTCTGCTTGTATCAGGCATTTTCTAGCTGTTTCACTGCTGTCCATAGGATGGAGAGGGAATGAGAATTTGGGGGAAATCTTGGTATCTAGGAAGGAAAATACCTGTGGATCGTCTTAGACCACGCTCTCCATCTAGTTGCATGATGGTGGGGGCGGGGGGTAATGGGTGTGCGGTGGGTATGGGGGCATTGCCTGGATCTTCAGATTTGACTTTGTTTCTCCCAGTAGAAAAAGCACTTCCATGTGAGAAGTTCGGAGCCTGGACAAATCCAGAAAAGATCACTAAGTGAAGTTCAACTTTTCCTTTCCAGAGTGAAGCTGGCAAAGAGTTATGGCTTAGAGTCTTTTCTTTGAAGTTGAGGAATGACTGGTGGTTTTTGGAAGCCAAGGCCGACTTTTCTGGGATGTCAACTAGGAAAAATATGCCCTGGTTCCAGCTGACCCACATGTGCTTTGCAGAGGCCAGGGAGGAAGGCGCAGGGTAACTGTGGCCTGCACAGTGGTCAGGAGTGCCCTGGGCAGCAGAACAGAACAGAATAAAATTTTGCACAGACCACTCTTTCCTTTTCTTCATCAGGCACCACAAAACCAGCAGCATTTTATTCTAGGGAGGGCTCTCTTCTCATTGAGGTGCAATCGCTCTTCATGCGCCCCCTCCCTTCTGCCTACTTTGCCCTCATTTAAATCTTGTGGGGCAAAATCAATGTAGCACTTCCAGTAGCCAAATGCAGCATGAGCACCAGCTTTGAGGACAGCTGGCCTGAGCATCACACAGCCTCTGGGAATGGCTGAGGCACAGATAGGTGTAGTTTGGGCCAAGGAGGCTATGCTGGTTTTGGGGCGCTGGGGAGCCCTGAGTGGCGCTGCCCTCGCCTGCATACCCTGGAACGACCTGCTTCTGTCCCAGGCTGTGCCTATTCTTTGTGGATGTCTGCAGGAGCTTCTTGGGGATTCAAGGACCAGCCCCCGATATGCCCCTGTATCCTGGGATCTTTTCAGAACTCTCCCCCATCCCCACCATCAATTCCATGCCGCCGTGCTCACCAGGAAATGCCAGTGTTCAGGTCCCCTGGATTGCAAAGCCAGAGATCTTGAATGTGTTCACCCTGCAGCCGCCCAGGGCTGTTGAGACTCCTAGGCAGTTGAGATAAAGTGACTCTCCCTCCCTTAGTGTCACACAGACACCTACATGTCCCACCCTCATGGAGTCCTTTGTGAAAACAATCCCAATTCATGAACAAGGCATCTTTCTCCATTTGTTAAAGTCTTTTTAAATTTATCTCAGTATTGTTTTGCAGTTTTCAGTATATAGATATGTATTTTACATCTTTTGTAAGACATATACATAAGTACATATTATTTTGGATGTTTATAAATGATACTGTCTACTGATTTCAATTTGATTATTTGTTGTTAGTATATAGAAATACAACTGGTTTTTGTATTTCAACCTTGATAACTTGCTACAGTCACTTATTTTAGTAGCCTTTTGTAGATGCCGTTGCATTTTCTACATAGACAATTATATCTCTTGTTACTAATGACAACATTTCTTCTTCCTTTCCAATCTGTTCTTTTTCTTGGCTTACTGCACTGAGTAGAACCTACAGCAAAGGGCATTTTGTCATCGGTAAGTATGATATTAGCTATAGGTTTTTCACAGATGCTCTTTATCAAGTTGAAAAAGTTCTCTTCTATTTCTAATTTGCTAAGAGTTTTTATCAGAAATGGATGTAGGATTTTGTCAAATGCTTTCTTTGTATCTTTGAGATGATCATATTTTTGTTTAGATTGTTAATACCGTGGCATGGTGGCACATGCCTGTAGTCCCAGCTACTCAGGAGTTTGAGGCAGGAGGATCACTTGAGCCCAGGAGTTGGAGGCTGCAGTGTACTATAATCATGCCTGTAAACAGCCACTACACTCCAGCCTGGAAAACACAGGGAGAACTCAACTTGAAAGATAAATAGTTAAGGTTTCTGTTTCTTTGTTTGCTTGTTTGTTTGAGATGGAGTCTCGTTCTGTTGCCCAGGCTGGAGTGCAGCGGTGTGATCTCGGCTCACTGTAACCTCCACCTCCCCAGTTCAAGAGATTCTCCTGTCTCAGCCTCCCCAGTAGCTGGGACTACAGGCGGGTGCCACTATGCGCAGCTAACTTTTGTATTTTTAGTAGAGACGGGGTTTCGCCATGTTGGTTAGGCTGGTCTCAAACTCCTGACCTCAAGTGATCCACTCGTCTTGGCCTCCCAAAGTGCTGGGATTACAGGTGTGAACCACTGCGGCTGGCCTGGTTAAGGTTTTTATATTCGGTGTATTTTTATAACAATAAAAATATTGGGGGAAGAAAATAGACAACTTAGAGAGTGTGACTAGGGGTTAATGTGAAGACGCTACATGATCCGTGTTGTGTCCAAACAACAATTTTAACCGATCAATGTGTCTTTACAGCAAAACAAAAAGAGCAGAGACACATAGTGGTGCTTATCCGCGAAACTAAAATCTGGAGCAGGGCCTGACTGAGCATCTTCCAGGGCCCAGTCCTTATCTCCAGCTGTCCGGGAGCACAGGCACAGGGCTGGGGTCTGGAGCAGGGCCTGACTGAGCATCTTCCAGGGCCCACTCCTTATCTCCAGCTGTCCGGGAGCACAGGCACAGGGCTGGGGTCTGCAGAATACTGCCAGAAGTGAGGTGGGTGCTGAGGAGTGGCCTCCACCCAGGCCAGGTGCCCTGCAGACATAAAGGAAAAGAGCGTAATTGTGGCTGAAGCTGAGTTGGGGGCAAATATGGGGTTTAACAGAGTGGGACACTGTCACCCGCCAAGAGGAGGCAGACAGCTCTGATCACTCCAAACACCCAAAGGTGACTTCAAATCCTTCCCCATTCGCTTGACTTCACTGGACAGCTGGGAACCTGCATCTTTGGTGACTGAATATCCCCACTCTGGTTCCCTAAGGACAGACCCTGAATTGATTCCAGGAATCCACGTGTACAGGTAAGCACTACATTTCCTAGGCTGCCTTGCAGTTGAGATGGCCAGTGAGGTGTCAGCAGAAGTCACAGGCGGGGCTTCCAGAAAATACCCTCAAGAAGCTAACTCAGCTGGGGCTGGGAGGTGTGGGAGCTAGTTCCCTCTGGCTTTGTCGCTGGCTCTCTTCCCAGCTGGACTGTGGGATGATGCTAGGGCTCAGTCAGCCTTCTTGTCGTCCTGGGGATGGAGGCTATGCACCAAGGGCAGGGAGCAGAAATACCAAAGGAACCTGGATTCCCGGGGCTCTCTTGGGGCCGCAAGATGGTGGTGGATTGGCAACTGCAGATATTTGTGTTTATGTATTTTCCATGCAGAAACATCCACAATGGCACTGAGTCTGTAGCGAGGGCCATGCACTGTCTGTCTGAAAGTGCATAAGGGCTCCAGGCACAGGCTTTGTGTCCAAGTACCTTGCTGTGTTTAAGGTACATCACAGCACCGGAGAATGTGGGAGAGGTCACATTCATCCATTCAAAGCGCAGGGAGGTTCCTATTCTGACACCAGCAACACTTACAAGAATGAACCTAAAGCTGGGCAGTGAGGAAGGAAAGGAAAAAGAAAGTTTATGAATACAGGTAGTACTGTTTGAACCGGTAAGTTGCACTATAAATCACAATAAAAGATAGTCTGTATATCACTAAAACGGAAGAGTTGGCCTCCCTGAGGATGAGGCCTTTGGGTCTCCAGGCATTTGCCAGCTCTCCTAGCCTAGGGGCAGGGGCACCTGCACAGCCCTCTGCTTTTCCTAGAATTCTCAGCAGCGAGCATGTGTCAGGGAGAGACGTGGTTGTCTTAGCACTGAGGCTGAAATCCTGGATGTTCTTGGGAGGGCAGTGATTGTGAAGAACAAGCTACTTGTCCAGTTCCTGGGGGTCACTCCTCAAAGCCTCCCAATGAGGCAAGTTTACAGGATCCATGCTCCCTGAGCCAGCAGTGACACCCACACTTGGCAGTGGGAAGTGGGGCTGTAACTTACAGGGTGAGCCAAAATGGGATTTATCTTAAAGGAAATTTAAGGGATCTTAAAGGAAAAAGAGAGGAGAGTGAATGACCTCATCATTAGCTGGGAGGCTCTGCAGTGCCCTGGTAGACAGTCACTGCCTGGAGGTGACTTCGTAGAAAGCAAACTTTGGCTGTCACAGCGCATAGGGAGGACTGGGAAAGCCCAGGGAAGCAGGAGTCTGGTCGGTGAGGCCGAGGAGGAGGGCCCTTCTCCTGACCCCACGGGCGTGGCTTGGCCAGGCAGCTCAGGACTTGCTTCTCCCCACGGCTTGGCCCCCTTCTCAGGTCGCGCTCAATCTATGGGGAACCTAGAGGGAAGGCGGCTGCCCATGGCGCACACCATGGAGGGACCCTGAGGCCAGCGGAGAGCAGGTCTAAGGTGAGGCAGGTGCCCTCAGGTTAAAGATAGGGGAAGAATCTGAAGCACTATTGCAGACGGGCCCCAGGAGGGTTAAAGGTCAAGGTGGAGGCGAATCTAAGATTGGAAGGTGAGTATGGAGCCCAGAGTCATGGAGGTTCCAGAGCGGGCGATGGTTTCTGAGAAGCTCCAGGCTCTTCACGAGTTCTTTGAAAGCTGCTGGCGTTGACTCCATTACTAGCAATGAGTGGGACACAGTTCCTAACCCATACACACGTTCGTTCAGCTGGACCCCTCCTGGCAGGAGGGCTCATCTCTGGGCAGGTGCTGGGGCCACAAGACAGATACGAATGGAACTTTGTACTCTTCGGGGAGGGTACGGGGGGCGAGCAAGAAACAATAAACAAGCCGGCAAAGAAAGCGCCACAAAATTCCAGGTGGCGGTAAGTACCAAAAACTATGGTACCTAATAGTGATAAGCAAATAAAGTACTCTAGCGGATCAAACAGCAGGGGAATGTTTGCTATTTTAGATAAGTGGTACAGGAAGATGTCTCATTGCAGGGACAGTGAATGGTGACATAGAACCTCCGGGGAGGCTGCAGGAGGGAACTGCCTCTCCCAAGTCCCTCGGTCTCCGGTAGGAGATCACTCACCCTCCAGCCAGCGCAGGCCGGGGTAGGAGCCGCAGGTCTGGGACCTGCGCCTCTGCGAGGACAGCTCTCTGAATTGCGCCAGGTTCCAGCTACAGGGCCACGTCCCGCAGACGCGGGGCAGGCAGGAGCGCTGCGGCTCCGCCCTCGGGGACCAGGTACCTGCACGACCCAAGCAGCCTAGGACCAGGCCCGCGGGACTGCGGGTTTGTTTCGGCAGCTCGCCCGCCACACACAGGCCCCGCCCATGCCGAGGCCGCACCCCCTCTCAGCCCCGCCCACACCCCGCCTCCGCCTCCAAGCTCCGCCCACGCCACGCCACGCCACGGCAGTCCGCCTACCGTCTCGTCTAGCCCTTCAGGGTTGGGGAGGACCCTGCTGGGTTTCCAGGAGGTGGAAACTGGACCCACAGGAATGGAGCGCGGAGGCCGGGCGCGGTGGCTCACGCCTGTAATCCCGGAGGCCGAGACGGGCGGATCACCTGAGGTCAGGAGTTCGAGACCATACTGGCCAACACAGTGAAACCCTGTCTCTACTAAAAATACCAAAATTAGTCTGGGCGCAGTGGCGAGCGCCTGTAGTCCCAGCTACTCGGGAGGCCAAGGCAGGAGAATTGCTTGAACCCAGGAGGCGGAGGTTGCAGTAAGCCGAGATCGCACCATTACACTTCAGCCTGGAGTGCAGTGAGACTCCATCTCAAAAAAAAAAAAAAAAAAAAAGGAGTGCTGGGACTCTGTGCGGGTAGGAGGGACGCTCCTGCCCTGTGCCAACCCCCGCCCCATCCCTGGCAGATATCCAGGTTACAGAATGAGAGTCTGTGGTCCGACAAAAAGAATGAGCCACTGGTACTCCACACCCATCAGCCTGCTAGATCTCCTGGGGAGTTACGCTGGTGAGAGAAACCAATCCCAAAGATCACAGACGGGGGATCAATTTCTCCAAAGGACAGAGGAGAGAAATGCAGGACTCATTAGCTGTGCCCAGGAGTTAGGGAGGCGGGGGGCTGTGGCCATAAAAACGCAACCCAAGGGGTGCCTGTGAAGGAAATCTGCGTCCCGCGGAACGCAACACGCCGTTGGGATACTGGACCGTCCTTTGTGAGATGCCACCATTGGGGGAAACCGGATAAAGGATGCAGGGCTCCAAAGAAAAAGTTCGATTAAAGGAAAGTGATTTAAGGATGAGGAAATGGCTAGAAAATGGAAAGTCTTGGAAACAGAGCCAGTTGGGGGTTGGGAGGGCGGTGTGGGGAAAAGCAAGAGAGATCAGATTGTTACTGTGTCTGTGTAGAAAGAAGTAGATATAGGAGACTCCATTTTGTGCTGTACTAAGAAAAATTCTTCTGCCTTGAGATTCTGTTAATCTATGACGTTACCCCCAACACCGTGCTCTCTGAAACTGTGCTGTGTCTGTGTCAAACTCAGGGTTAAATGGATTAAGGGCGGTGCAAGATGTGCTTTGTTAAACAAATGCTTGAAGGCAGCATGCTCCTTAAGAGTCATCGCCACTCCCTAATCTCAAGTACCCAGGGACACAAACACTGCGGAAGGCCACAGGGACCTCTGCCTAGGAAAGCCAGGTATTGTCCAAGGTTTCTCCCCATGGGATAGTCTGAAATATGGCCTCATGGGAAGGGAAAGACCTGACCGTCCCCCAGCCCGACACCCGTAAAGGGTCTGTGCTGAGGAGGATTAGTATAAGAGGAAGGCATGCCTCTTGCAGTTGAGACAAGAGCATCTGTCTCCTGCCCGTCCCTGGGCAATGGAATGTCTCGGTATAAAACCCGATTGTACGTTCCGTCTACTGAGATAGGGAAAAACCACCTTAGGGCTGGAGGTGGGACATGCGGGCAGCAATACTGCTTTGTAAAGCATTGAGATGTTTATGTGGATGCGTATCTAAAGCACAGCACTTGATTCTTTACCTTGTCTATGATGCAAAGACCTTTGTTCATGTGTTTGTCTGCTGACCCTCTCCCCACTATTGTCTTGTGACCCTGACACATCCTCCTCTCTCAGAAACACCCAGGAATGATCAATAAATACTAAGGGAACTCAGAAGCCGGCGGGATCCTCCATATGCTGAACGCTGGTCCCCTGGGTCCCCTTATTTCTTTCTCTATACTTTGTCTCCGTGTCTTTTTCTTTTCCAAGTCTCTCGTTCCACCTAACGAGAAACACCCACAGGTGTGGAGGGGCGACCCACCCCTTCATCTGGTGCCCAATGTGGAGGCTTTTCTCTAGGGTGAAGGTATGCTCGAGTGTGGTCATTGAGGAGAAGTCAACGAGAGATCCCGAGTATGTCTACAGTCAGCCTTACGGTAAGCTTGTGTGCTCGAAAGAAGCTAGGGTGACAATGGGGCAAATTAAAACTAAAAGTAAATATGCCTCTTATCTCAGCTTTATTAAAATTCTTTTAAAAAGAGGGGGAGTTAGAGTATCTACAAAAAATCTAATCAACCTATTTCAAATGATAGAATGATTTTGCCCATGGTTTCCAGAACAAGGAACTTTAGATCTAAAAGATTGGAAAAGAATTGGTAAGGAACTCAAACAAGCAGGTAGGAAGGGTAATATCATTCCACTTACAGTATGGAATGATTGGGCCATTATTAAAGCAGCTTTAGAACCATTTCAAACAGAAGAAGATAGCGTTTCAGTTTCTGATGCCCCTGGAAGCTGTGTAATAGATTGTAAAGAAAAGACAGGGAAAAAATCCCAGAAAGAAACGGAAAGTTTACATTGCAAATATGTAGCAGAGCCAGTAATGGCTCAGTCAATGCAAAATGTTGACTATAATCAATTACAGGAGGTGATATATCCTGAAACATTAAAATTAGAAGGAAAAGGTCCAGAATTAGTGGGGCCATCAGAGTCTAAACCACGAGGGCCAAGTCCTCTTCCAACGGGTCAGATGCCCGTAACATTACAACCTCAAACGCAGCTTAGAGAAAATAAGACCCAACCACCAGTAGCTTATCAATACTGGCCGCCGGCTGAACTTCAGTATCGGCCACCCCCAGAAAGTCAGTATGGATGTCCAGGAATGCCCCCAGCACCACAGGGCAGGGCGCCATACCCTCAGCCGCCCACTAGGAGACTTAATCCTACCGCACCACCTAGTAGACAGGGTAGTGAATTACATGAAATTATTGAGAAGTCAAGAAAGGAAGGAGATACTGAGGCGTGGCAATTCCCAGTAACGTTAGAATCGATACCACCTGGAGAAGGAGCCCAAGAGGGAGAACCTCTCACAGTTGAGGCCAGATACAAGTCTTTTTTGATAAAAATGCCAAAAGATATGAAAGAGGGAGTAAAACAGTATGGGCCCAACTCCCCTTATATGAGGACATTATTAGATTCCATTGCTCATGGACATAGACTCATTCCTTATGATTGGGAGATTCTGGCAAAATCGTCTCTCTCACCCTCTCAATTTTTACAATTTAAGACTTGGTGGATTGATGGGGTACAAGAACAGGTCCGAAGAAATAGGGCTGCCAATCCTCCAGTTAACATAGATGCAGATCAACTATTAGGAACAGGTCAAAATTGGAGTACTATTAGTCAACAAGCATTAATGCAAAATGAGGCCATTGAGCAAGTTAGAGCTATCTGCCTTAGAGCCTGGGAAAAAAATCCAAGACCCAGGAAGCGCCTGTCCCTCATTTAATACAGTAATACAAGGTTCGAAAGAGCCCTACCCTGATTTTGTGGCAAGGCTCCAAGATGTTGCTCAAAAGTCAATTGCCGATGAAAAAGCCCGTAAGGTCATAGTGGAGTTGATGGCATACGAAAACACCAATCCTGAGTGTCAGTCAGCCATTAAGCCATTGAAAGGAAAGGTTCCTGCAGGATCAGATGTAATCTCAGAGTATGTAAAAGCCTGTGATGGAATTGGAGGAGCTATGCATAAAGCTATGCTTATGGCTCAAGCAATAACAGGAGTTGTTTTAGGAGGACAAGTTAGAACATTTGGAGGGAAATGTTGTAATTGTGGTCAAATTGGTCACTTAAAAAAGAATTGCCCAGTCTCAAATAAACAGAATATAACTACTCAAGCTACTACCACAACAGGTAGAGAGCCACCTGACTTATGTCCAAGATGTAAAAAAGGAAAACATTGGGCTAGTCAATGTCTTTCTAAATTTGATAGAAATGGGCAACCATTGTCGGGAAATGAGCAAAGGGGCCAGCCTCAGGCCCCACAACAAACTGGGGCATTCCCAATTCAGCCCTTTGTTCCTCAGGGTTTTCAGGGACAACAACCCCCACTGTCCCAAGTGCCTCAGGGAATGAGCCAGTTACCACAATACAACAAATGTCCCCCACCACACGTGGCAGTGCAGCAGTAGATTTATGTACTATACAAGCAGTCTCTCTGCTTCCAGGGGAGCCCCCACAAAAAATCCCCACAGGGGTATATGGCCTGCTGCCTGAGGGGACTGTAGGACTAATCTTGGGAAGATCAAGTCTAAATCGAAAGGGAGTTCAAATTCATAGTGGTGTGGTTGATTCAGACTATAAAGGCGAAATTCAGTTGGTTATTAGCTCTTCAATTCCTTGGAGTGCCAGTCCAGGAGACAGGATTGCTCAGTTATTACTCCTGCCATATATTAAGGTTGGAAATAGTGAGATAAAAAGAACAGGAGGGTTTGGAAGCACTGATCTGGTAGGAAAGGCTGCATATTGGGCAAGTCAGGTCTCAGAGAACAGACCTGTGTGTAAGGCCATTATTCAAGGAAAACAGTTTGAAGGGTTAGTAGACACTGGAGCAGATGTCTCTATCATTGCTTTAAATCAGTGGTCAAAAAATTGGCCTAAACAAAAGGCTGTTATGGGACTTGTCAGCGTAGGCACAGCCTCAGAAGTGTATCAAAGTACTAAGATTTTACATTGTTTAGGGCCAGATAATCAAGAAAGTACTGTTCAGCCAATGATTACTTCAATTCCTCTTAATCTGTGGGGTCGAGAGTTATTACAACAATGGGGTACAGAAATCACTATGCCCGCTCCATCATATAGCCCCAAGAGTCAAAAAATCATGACCAAGATGGGATATATACCAGGAAAGGGACTAGGAAAAAATGAAGATGGCATTAAAGTTCCAATTGAGACTAAAATAAATCAAGAAAGAGAAGGAATAGGGTATCCTTTTTAGGGGCAGCCACTGTAGAGCCTCCTAAACCCATACCATTAACTTGGAAGACAGAAAAACCGGTATGGGTAAATCAGTGGCCGCTACCAAAACAAAAACTGGAGGCTTTACATTTATTAGCAAATGAACAGTTAGAAAAGGGACATATTGAGCCTTCATTCTCGCCTTGGAATTCTCCTGTGTTTGTAATTCAGAAGAAATCCGGCAAATGGCGTATGTTAACTGACTTAAGGGCCGTAAACGCCATAATTCAACCCAAGGGGCCTCTCCAACCCGGGTTGTCCTCTCCGGCCACGATCCCAAAAGACTGGCCTTTAATTATAATTGATCTAAAGGATTGCTTTTTAACCATCCCTCTGGCGGAGCAGGATTGCGAAAAATTTGCCTTTACTATACCAGCCATAAATAATAAAGAACCAGCCACCAGGTTTCAGTGGAAAGTGCTACCTCAGAGAATGCTTAATAGTCCAACTATTTGTCAGACTTTTGTAGGTCGAGCTCTTCAACCAGTTAGAGACAGGTTTTCAGACTGTTATATCATTCATTATATTGATGATATTTTATGTGCTGCAGAAACGAGAGATAAATTAATTGACTGTTATACATTTCTGCAAGCAGAGGTTGCCAACGCAGGACTAGCAATAGCATCTGATAAGATCCAAGCCTCTACTCCTTTTCATTATTTAGGGATGCAGATAGAAAATAGAAAAATTAAGCCACAAAAAATAGAAATAAGAAAAGACACATTAAAAACACTAAATGATTTTCAAAAATTGCTGGGAGATATTAATTGGATTTGGCCAACTCTAGGCATTCCTACTTATGCCATGTCAAATTTGTTCTCTATCTTAAGAGGAGACTCAGACTTAAATAGTAAGAGAATGTTAACCCCAGAGGCAACAAAAGAAATTAAATTAGTGGAAGAAAAAATTCAGTCAGTGCAAATAAATAGAATAGATCCCTTAGCCCCACTCCAACTTTTGGTTTTTGCTACTGCACATTCTCCAACAGGCATCATTATTCAAAATACTGATCTTGTGGAGTGGTCATTCCTTCCTCACAGTACAGTTAAGACTTTTACATTGTACTTGGATCAAATAGCTACATTAATTGGTCAGACAAGATTACGAATAATAAAATTATGTGGAAATGACCCAGACAAAATAGTTGTCCCTTTAACCAAGGAACAAGTTAGACAAGCCTTTATCAATTCTGGTGCATGGCAGATTGGTCTTGCTAATTTTGCGGGAATTATTGATAATCATTACCCAAAAACAAAAATCTTCCAGTTCTTAAAATTGACTACTTGGATTCTACCTAAAATTACCAGACGTGAACCTTTAGAAAATGCTCTAACAGTATTTACTGATGGTTCCAGCAACGGAAAAGCGGCTTACACAGGGCCAAAAGAACGAGTAATCAAAACTCCATATCAATCGGCTCAAAGAGCAGAGTTGGTTGCAGTCATTACAGTGTTACAAGATTTTGACCAACCTGTCAATATTATATCAGATTCTGCATATGTAGTACAGGCTACAAGGGATGTTGAGACAGCTCTAATCAAATATAGCATGGATAATGAATTAAACCAGCTATTCAATTTATTACAACAAACTGTAAGAAAAAGAAATTTCCCATTTTATATTACTCATATTCGAGCACACACTAATTTACCAGGGCCTTTGACTAAAGCAAATGAACAAGCTGATTTACCATCTGCATTCATAAAGGCACAAGAACTTCATGCTTTGACTCATGTAAATGCAACAGGATTAAAAAACAAATTCGATGTCACATGCAAACAGGCAAAAGATATTGTACAACATTGCACCCAGTGTCAAGTCTTACACCTGCCCACTCAAGAGGCAGGAGTTAATCCCAGAGGTCTGCGTCCTAATGCATTATGGCAAATGGATGTCACGCATGTCCCTTCATTTGGAAGATTATCATATGTTCATGTAACAGTTGATACTTATTCACATTTCATATGGGCAACTTGCCAAACAGGAGAAAGTACTTCCCATGTTAAAAAACATTTATTGTCTTGTTTTGCTCTAATGGGAATTCCAGAAAAAATCAAAACTGACAATGGACAAGGATATTGTAGTAAAGCTTTCCAAAAATTCTTAAATCAGTGGAAAATTTCACATACAACAGGAATTCCCTATAATTCCCAAGGACAGGCCATAGTCCTTGGGTGCATGGCTCCAAAGAAAAAGTTCGATTAAAGGAAAGTGGTTTAAGGACAAGGAAATGGCTAGAAAATGGAAAGTCTTGGAAACAGAGCCAGTTGGGGGTTGGGAGGGCGGTGCTGGTGAACAGTTTGGGCCGATTGTCTTTTTTTCTAGTGCTTGCTGGCTTCTGCCCCCTCATTTGGCAGTCACCTGCCACTGTGACCTCCCCAAGGCCCCTCTCCAAACTCTATACCTTGATTTCTGGTGTCCTGGAAATAGATACCAGAAACACTGATGTCCCACTCCAATGATAGAGCAGAAGGAAGGAAGGTTTCCCCGTGTTTAGAACGTTCCTAACGAAAATAACTGCAACTCTTGATTGCACCTCCTGAG
Organism: Gorilla gorilla gorilla; assembly: GCF_029281585.2. Taxonomy (NCBI): domain Eukaryota; kingdom Metazoa; phylum Chordata; class Mammalia; order Primates; family Hominidae; genus Gorilla; species Gorilla gorilla. The sequence goes on from NC_073229.2 coordinate 20,673,752, forward strand.
GGTCGTTGGGACTTTCCCTCTCAGATACTTACTGGTTCATTCATTCGTTCATTTTGCTGTAACTCACAGTGGCCCCCATCTAAGGTGCACTGCTGGGATTGGTTTATGTGTTGATGATGTTCTCCTTGTCTTCAGAGGTGAGAATGTACCCTCCCTCTGAGATGCCCTCTTGCCCCTAAGCTCCCCAACGGAGAATAGACTGCCTTGTCTTGTGAATCCAGATCCTGGGAGCAGTTTTCATTTCGGAATGGAACAGCAGGTCCTGGGAGCATTGGCGCCTGCGCGCGCATCATGCGAGTCTGTGATGCAACATCACCACCTTGTGGCGGCGAGGAGCTATGACAACGTGGACTGAGCAAGTTGCTCCCTGCTTGGGGTTGGAAGCTGGACTGGCCTAGTTCCCTGGGTCTTTTTTTGTTGTTTTGTTTTTGTTTTTGTTTTTCAGACAGAGTCTCGCTCTGGCCCAGGCTGGAGTGCAGTGGCGCGATCTCGGCTCACTGCAAGCTCCGCCTCCTGGGTTCACGCCATTCTCCTGCCTCAGCCTCCCGAGTAGCTGGGACTACAGGCGCCTGCAACCACGCCCGGCTAATTTTATTTTATTTTATTTTATTTTATTTTATTTTATTTTTGTATTTTTAGTAGAGATGGAGTTTCACCGTGTTAGCCAGGATGATCTTGATCTCCTGACCTCGTGATCCGCCCGCCTCGGCCTCCCAAAGTGCTGGGATTACAGGCGTGAGGCACCGCGCCTGGCCGTTCCCTGGGTCTTTCGAATGGTGTAAGTTGAATGGTGGTAGATTCTAGGACAGTTCAGTAGGAGCCCATCCTCAAAAGGAAAATAACAGAACTTCCTGCTAATCTGGTATTGGGGCTGAGCAATTACTGCACACTAATGAGATTGACCATAACTGCATCCTGAGTTTGCGGAGGAGGTCATGCTACTAAAACGAGATAAAATCAGCTCCGACGACAAACATCATCTCTGGGGGTTTCCAGATTCTCACTTTTCATTTAATCCCCAGCTTAGTGGAATGCAAGAGTCGGAGTCCGCATTCTGGGCAGGGAGGCAGGTGAGGCAGGTACACATCTCCTCTTCTCCCCAATGCCCCATGTTTCTATTTCTGAATAAAATGAACCATCATGGTGCTAAGGTAAAGCTAAACTAGCTGAGCCACCTCCTGAAGAGGACATTGCTTTTGTTTTTATTTAATGAGATTTCTTTCCCTTCTGCTACCAGCATCCCTATTCCTTTGGGAAACTGACTCTTAACAACAGAGTTTTTTGTACTTTTTAACTTTGTTTTTGTGTAGTCAAATATGTACAACATAAGATATGCTGTTTTATCCATTTTTAAGTGGACAGTTCAGAAGCATTAATTACATCGACTATGTTGTGCAACATTTCCTGCTATTTATTTCCAAAACTTTTTTCAACAGAACAAATAAAAACACGGTACTCATTGTAAAATAACTTCCCATTCCCCCCTCCTTTCATTACCGGTAGCCTCTAATCTACTTTCTGTCTCTATGATTTGTCTGTCCCATGTACTTCGTGTAAGTGGAATCCTACAAAATGGGCCTTTACAGTCAGCTTATTTCCCTTGAAAACCTTGTTGGCAAGTTTCATCAATGTTGTAATATGAGTCAGAATTTCACTTCTTTGTGGCCGAATATTAAAAATGCACGGGTCGTTTGAGATTTGTGAATGATGCACCAATGATTCTTGGCATATATGTATCTGTGTGACTCCCTGCATTTAATACTGTGGGTATCTACCGAGGAATGGAATTGTTATAACAATTCTATCGTCATCCTATGTTTAGCTTTTTGAGGAATAGCCAAAATGTATTTCGCAGTGTCTGTGCAATTTTACATTCCCACCAACAATGTATGAGGGTTCCAATTTCTCCATATTTTCACCAGCATTTGTTATGTTGCTTTTTTTCCCCTAAATTATAGCCATCCTAGCAGGTGTGATGTGGTATTTCATTGGGTTTTTGACTTGAAATTCATCTTTTCATGCATTTACTGGCCATTTGTATACCTTCCTTGGAGAAATGTCTATTCAAGTCCTTTGCTTATACTTTAATTGGATTGTTTGCCTATTCATTGTTGAGTTGTAGAAGTTCTTTATATTCTGAATTTATCAGCTATATGATTTGCAAAATTTTTCCTTCACTCTGTAGGTTGTCTTTCTTGATAATATCCTTTGATACACAAAATTTCAGATTTTAATGAAGTGGATTTTGTTTCTTTTTGTTTTTTCGTTGTTGTTTTGCGAGAGATTTTGGTATCATATCTAAGAGCCTATTACCAAACCCAAAATTATGAAGATTTACTTCTATGTTTTCTCCTAAGAATTTTATGATTTTAGTTTTTATATTTAGTTCATTGCTTGTGAGGGTTTTTTTAATACGGTGTGAAGCAGGGTCTAACTTTACTCTTGCATGTGGAAATATAGTCCTTCCATATCATCTACTGAAGAGACTATTCTTCCCTGAATTGAATACTGCTTGGCACCCTCGGCCATAGACATATGAGTTTATTGAGGATCCCTTGTACATGTCTTGCTGCTTTTATGATTTTCTCTTTGTCTTATACAGACATCCCTCATTTCATTGCATTTTGCTTTAGCGCAATTCAAAGATATTGTGTTTTTTACATATTGAAGGTCTGTGGCAACTGTGTCAAGCAGGATTTTGGGACCATTTTTCCAACAGCATGTGCTCATTTCTTGTCTCTGTGTTACGTTTTGGTAATTCTCACAATATTTCAGACGTTGTCATTATTATTACATCTGTTACAGTGATCCGCGATGTTACTACTATAATTGTTTTGGGGTGCCACAAACTAACCCATATAAGTTGACAAACTTAATGGATAAATGTTGTGTGTGTTCTGACTGCTCCAGCGAGCAGTCATTTCCCATCTCTCTCCCTCTCCCAAGTTCTTTGAGACAACACAACAATATTTAAATTAGGGTAGTGAAGAACCAACCCTATAATGACCTTTAAATCTTCAAATAAAAGGAAGAGTTGCATGCCTGTCACTTTAAATCAAAAGTGAAAGATGATTAAAGTTAGGAAGACATGTCAAAAGCCAAGATAAGCCATAAGCAAGACCTCTTGCACCAAACAAGCTGCCAAGTTGTGAATGCAAAGAAAAAGTTATTGAAGGAAATTAAAAGTGCTACTTTAGTGAACACATGAATGATAGGTAAAACAGCCTTATTGCTGACATGGGGAAAATTTTAGTGGTCTACATAGATCAAACCAGCCACAGAACTCCCTTCAGCCAAAGCCGAATCCAGAGCAAGGCCCCAACTCTCTTCAATCCTATGCAGGATGAGAGAAGTGAGGAAATTGCAGAAGAAAAGTTGGAAGCTAGCAGAGGTTGGTTCTTGGTTCATGAGGTTTAAGGGAAGAAGCCATCTCTGTAACATAAAAGTGCAATGTGAAGCAGGAAGTGCTGATGGAGAAGCTGCATCAAGCTGTCCAGAAGATCTAGCTAAGATCATTGATGAAGGTGGCTACACTAAACAGATTTTCAATGTAGATAAAACAGCCTTCTATTGGAAGAAGATGCCACCTAGGACTTCCATAGCTAGAGAGGAAAAGTCAATGCCTGGCTTCAAAGCTTCAAAGGATAGGCTGACTCTGTTGTTAGGGGCTAATGCAGTTGGTGACTTTAGGTTGAGACCAATGCTCATTTACCATACTGAAAATCTTAGGGCTTTAAGAATTATGCTAAACCTACTCTGCCTGTGCTCTCTCAGTGGAACCACCAAGCCTGGGTGACAGCATGTCTCTTTACAGCATAGGTTACTGAGTATTTTAAGCCCACTGTTGAGACTCACTGTTCAGAAAAAAAAGATTCCTTTCAAAATATTACTGCTCATTGACAATGCACCTGATTACCCAAGAGCTCTGACAGAGACGTACAAGGAGATGAATGCTGTTTCCATGCCCGCTAACACAATGTCCATTCTACAGCCCATGGATCAAGGAGTAAATTCAACTTTCAAGTCTTATTATTTAAAAAATTCACTTCCGGCCGGGCGTGGTGGCTCACGCCTGTAATCCCAGCACTTTGGGAGGCCGAGGAGGGTGGATTAACCGAGGTAGGGAGTTCGAGACCAGCTTGGCCAACATGGGGAAACCCCGTCTCTACTAAAAATACAAATATCAGCTAGTCGTGGTTGCGGGTGCCTGTAATCCCAGCTACTTGGGAGGCTGAGTAACGAGAATGGCTTGAACCCAGGAGGCGGACGTTGCAGTGAGCCGAGATCGCACCACTGCACTCCTGCCTGGGTGACAAGAGTGTGACTCCATCTCAAAATAGTAATAATAATGATAATAATAAATACAAAATAATTTTTAAAAGGCTATTAGCTGCCAGATATAGTGATTCCTCTGGTGGATCTGGGCAAAATAAATTGATAAATTGCTAGAAAGGTTCTCACCACTCTTGATGCCATTAAGAACATTTGTGACGTGTGGAAGGAGGTCAAAATGTCAACATTAACAGGAGTTTGGAAGAAATTAATTCCAACGCTCATGGAAGACTTTAGTGAAGGAAGTAGCTGCAGATATGGTGGAAATAGAACAGAACTAGAATTAGAAATGGAACCTGAAGATGTCACAGAATTGCTGCAACCTCATGATAAAACTTTCACAGATGAGGAGTCACTTCTTATGGATGAGCAAAGGAAGTGGTTTCTGGAGATGGAATCTGCCTCTGGGGAAGATGCTGTGACCACTGTTGAAATGACAACAGGCCATGTGTGGTGGCTCACACCTGTAATCCCAGCACTTTGGGAGGCCGAGGCCAGTGGATAACCTGAGGTCAGGAGTTCGAGACCAGCCTGGCCAACATGGTGAAACCCCGTCTCTACTAAAAATACAAAAATTAGCTGGGTGTGGTAGCACATGCCTGTAATCCCAGCTACTCGGGAAGCTGAGGCAGGAGAATTGCTTGAGCCTGGGAGACGGAGGTTGCAGTGAACTGAGATTGTGCCACTGCACTCCAGCCTGGCTGACAGAGCGAGACTCTGTCTCAAAACAAACAAACAAAAACCAAAAGATTTAGGATATAACAAAGTTGATAAAGCAGTGGCAGGGTTTGAGAAGATTGACACCAATTTGAAATAAGTTCTACTGTGCATAAAATGCTATCAAATGGCGTTACATGCTACAGAAAAATCTTTCATAAAAGGAAGAATCAATTGATGAAGCCAACTGATTTTAAAAAATTGCCGGCCGGGCGCGGTGGCTCACGCCTGTAATCCCAGCACTTTGGGAGGCCGAGGCGGGTGGATCACGAGGTCAGGAGATCGAGACCATCCTGGCTAACACGGTGAAACCCCATCTCTACTAAAAATACAAAAAAATAGCTGGGCGCGGTGGCGGGCGCCTGTAGTCCCAGCTACTCAGGAGGCTGAGGCAGGAGAATGGCGTGAATCCAGGAGGCGGAGCTTGCAGTGAGCCGAGATAGCGCCACTGCACTCTGGCCTGGGCGACAGAGCGAGACTCTGTCTCAAAAAAAAAAAAAAAAAGAAATTGCCACAGCCACTCCAGCCTTCAGCAACCACCACCTTGATCAGTCAGGTTCATTAACATTGAGGCGGGCCACTCCACCAGCAAAAAGATTATGACTCACTGAAGGCTCAGATGACTATCATCATTTTTTTTAGTGATAACATGTGTTATGATTAAGTTATCTACATTTTTGAGACATGACGTGCACTTAATACACTGCAGTATAGTATATAACTATTATATGCATAGGGCTGCTAAAACGTTGTGTGATTTGTGTTATTGTGGTATTCGCTTTATTGTGGTGGTTTGGAACCTACCCCACAATATCTCTGAAGTATGCCTGTATATTGCTGGCAGGAATGTAAAATTGCACAGTAGCTTTGCAAAAACAAGTTTGGCAGTTCTTCAAAAAGTTAAATATAGAGTTATACCATATGACTCACCAATTCTACCCACTGGTATATATCCATGATAAGCTCAAGAAAACATACATCTATACATATATTTATACATGAATGTTGATAGCAGCATTATTCATAATAGCCAAAGATGGAAAAAACCCAAATGTCTGTCAATTGAAAGAGTAAACAAAATAGATATATGTATACATATTATTATGAATATTATTCAGCCATAAAAAGAAATAAAGCCTGATAAATGCTACCTTGAACCATCATGAATGAACCTTTAAAACGTTATGCTAAGTAAAAGAAGCAGCCACGAAAGACCACATATTGTATGGTTCATTTTGCATGAAATCCCCGAAATAGGAAAATCCACAGAGACAGAAAATAAATCTGTGGTTGCCAGGGATTGTGGGAAGGAGGAAATGGAGAATAATTGCTAATGGGCATCACAGTTCCTTTTAGGGTGATGAAAATCTTCTGGAGTTAGATAGTGGTGAGAGTTGGACAGCTTCATCAGTATCCTAAGAACTACTGAATTGCATGCTTTAAAAGGATGAACATTATGGTATGTGAATTGTATTTTACTAAAGGTGTTATTTTATTTATATATTATTTATTTATTTTTATTTTTATTTTTTTGAGGCGGAGTCTCGCCTGTCGCTCAGGATGGAGTGCAGTGGTGCAATCTCGGCTCATGGCAACTTTCGCCTCCGGGTTCAAGCGATTCTCCTGCCTCAGCCTCCTGAGTAGCCGGGTCTACAGGCGTGCACCACCAGGCCGGGCTAATTTTTGTATTTTTAGTAGAGACGAGGTTTCACCATGTTGGCCAGGCTAGTCTGGAGCTCCTGACCTCGTGATCTGCCTGCCTCGGCCTCCCAAAATGCTGGGATTACAGGCGTGAGCCACCGTACCCAACCTTAATAAGAACAAGCTAGGCACCTAGGGTGTCAAATTGAAGGAGGCTCTGATTCTCAGGGCCGCGCAAATGCAGGGTTGGCACCTATGCGTGTGGCCCTCCTGAAATTTTGTGCCTTAGGCACCTGGCTTGCCTCTCCCTAATTCAGGCCCTCAGGAGAAAGCTCTAATTCTGGTCAATTTGAAACAGGAGGGCACGGCTTCTGGGCGACGCTCCGTGCTCCAGAGAGAGCCATTTGTCTGTTCCCTTCCTCTGGACGTCACCGTGCCAACATGAAATGCTTCCAATTGAGTCCAGCCTGAGATGGAAGGGGGTGGGGGGATATCTGATGACATCACGAACTGCTGCATCAACTCCCCCGAGTCCCTGCCTCTGGACCCCCTGATAGAGGACACAAGGAGTGTCCTGAGCCCGTGTGACTCAGTGTCTCTTCCCATTACTTTGCGGGAAAATGGGGCTGCTTACACCACACCGCAGCCCAAACACCTGTGGCTAGAGAAGGGCTTGGGTACTAGGAGTGAGGACGCCTGGTTCTGGGCCCAGGACTAGTACTAGTTAGTGGTGGGACCTGGAACAAATGCTTTGGTTCTAAGTGAATCCCCCATATTCATGACAAGAGGCGTGGAACACAGACCCATGGGGCCTTCCCACTGGAACATGGAGCTTGGCTGTCACCCGACCTTCGCTTCCTTAAGTAGAAAAGCCCAGGGTTCCAGGCTCTGTCTCCTTTCCCGCAGACGCCTTGTTTCTTCACGCGGAAGCCCTGGACGCCGCAGGCTCCCAACCTACTTCTCTGGGCTGTCAGGTTCTGAACCCGGTCCTGAAGAGGCCCTGGCGCTCGGGGTGGGTGGGGCCGAGCGCGCGACTTGGGAACCTGGCTGGCCTCAGGCTGGCGGGAGCATTCGCGGACATCGCCCTGGGCAGGGCGGACTAGGGGTAGACCGATCTGCCTCTGCGCCTAGCCCTGCCCTCCGCCGCCGCGCGAACGCGCTCGCCTCCCTGGCGAGTCCCTGCAGGCAGAGCCCCAGTTCGACTGCTCGTCAAGTGTGGGAAAAGCTCCGTGGCGTCACAAGCTACTATATAAAAGGCGGTGCCCGCCGGGGCCAAGTGGGAGTCCGCGGCCAGGGCAGCAGCACGGCCGGGTCCTGCGCCTCGGGGATCGGCGTCCAGGCTCGGAGCGCGACACGGAGACAAGCTGGCAGGTGAGGGCGTCCCCGCGCACGGCCGGGGTAGGGGGACGGGAGTGGCGAGCTTCAGGTCCACCGGCTGCCACCGAAAGATGGGACCTGAGGACAGGAGAGGTCGCTCAGCCAAGAGCCCCGGGGAGGCGGTGGTGTCTCGGCGGGGTCAGCAACGGTCTCTGCGGGGGTCCCCTGCAGCGCGCAGCTGGTTTCCGCCTCCGCAGCTCCCAGCCAGCGCGGACGCCGCCCTCCCCGGCGCCTCCTCGCTGCCCTTCCCTGGCCGAAGCCCTCCCCTGCAGCCTCCTCCCCACCTGCCGGCCCTGTGTTCTCACTGCTCCTCTCTGCTCTGGGAACCGCAGGATGACGTCTGTCCTGGTTCTTCTCTATCTTTCAAAGTCACTAGTCTCCAGTTCTAAATCCGAGCACTCTTACCCATTCTAATTCTTTCAGTAACTCAGCGAAACGGATGGGGCCCTTCCTTCCCCGGAGCACTCCTCCAGGCACTGAGAATCTGCAGAGCCAGGCTCAGCCCTCGCCTGCAGAGCCTGCGGTCTGTGGGGCCCGCCAGCAAGATGACGAATCACCTTCGGGAGGAAGGGTCGTACTGGGGAGGGTCGCGCCGGCGGGGTCAAGAGAACCTCCTCTAGGGTGGGAATCAGAGCCTCCGGGCCGCGGTGTTTGCGGGTGAGTGGAATTAATCCCGTGATGGACATGGAGCCTTCTAAGGAGGATCAGGAGTTTGCGAAGAGGTGACTTTGGGAGGGGTTCAGGATGGCCAGAGGTGGAGGCTGTGACCTCAGTGAGGCTGGATCAAGGGAGGGGCAGATGGGGGAAGAAACCGTTTTAACAAGGTGGCTTTGAGCGGATCCTAAGGGCCCCAGGAGATTTAGGAGGAAGGACAAGAGGATTAAGACACCGCTTTCTGGTCGGGCTCGGTGGCTCACGCCTGTAATCTCAGCACTCTGGGAGGCCGAGGCGGGCGGATCACGAGGTCAGGAGATGGAAACCATCCTGGCTAACACAGTGAAACCCCGTCTCTACTAAAAAAAAAAAAAAAAAAAAAAATACAAAAAAATTAGCCGGGCGTAGTGGCGGGTGCCTGTAGTCCCAGCTACTCGGGAGGCTGAGGCAGGAGAACGGCGTGAACCCGGGAGGCGGAGCTTGCAGTGAGCTGAGATCACGCCCCTGCCCTCCAGCCTGGGCGACACAGCCAGACTCCATCTCAAAAAAAAAAAAAAAAAAAAAAAGACACGGCTTTCTGAGGTGCCGTGTGGCTGTGGCGTGGGGGTGGCTGGGGGAGTGGGTTGTGTTCATTGTCCAAGGCTCTCCAGCGCTTTGCGTGGCGTTTTGGGGAGCACAGATGAGGTGTCCCGACAGTGGGGAGTGGCTCTAGGGAGACCAGAGGCTCGGGAGGGGGCCTGGGCATTAGACCGGGCACAGGATCCGAAGTGGGAAGAAATGTGGGCGTAGAGGGCAGGCCTTGGGGATGGGTGTGGGGGAGGAGGGGGAGATGGAAAGGAGTCAGGGAGGTCTCCCAGGCTCACCTGGAGGAGTCAGGGTCTCATTTCCAAGTGCACTGGGAACTGCAGCCTGGGGGTGGGGGTTCATTTGGTTTCAGACCTGTGGCCAAGAGACCCACCCCCTCACATTCACACTTTGGCCTCCACGGGCTTCAGAGATAGTACCAGCTCTTTGTTCTCGCTGGTTTTCCTTCCTCACCTTGGGCTGTTTCTTGCCTTTTCCATTCCGGTGTTCTGCAAGGACCAGTTCCTTCATCTCATGCACAGTCTACACTCATGGCTTTTGCTGGGAGTAATGAGTAAAGCTCCCAAATAGATGTTTCTGAGTTAGAACACTGAAAACAAAATGAAGCAAAAACAACGCATTTCCAATCTCCCAAGGTCACATGATGTCCAGAGGACAGTGATAGGCAATAACTTTTTGTCTTCCCCATTAGAATGCAAGCTCCACGAATGGAACATAGTTTTTTATTTTTTATTGTTTTTTGAGACGGAGTCTTGCTCTGTCACCCAGGCTGGAGCAATCTTGGCTCACTGCAACCTCCGCCTTCTGGGTTCAAGCAATTCTCCCGCCTCAGCCTCCTGAGTAGCTGGGTCTACAGGCGTGCACCACCACACCCAGCTAATTTTTGTATTTTTAGTAGAGACGAGGTTTCATCACGTTTGCCAGGCTGGTCCGGAACCCCTGAGCTCAGCCAATCCGCCCGACTTGGCCTCCCAAAGTGCTAGGATTACAGGTGTGAGCCACTACACACGGCCAGAACATAGAGATTTTTTATGTTTAATTCACAACCGAGTCTTCAGTGCCTAGAACAGGTGCTCAGTAAATATTTATTGAAGGAATGAATTCCTTTTTGTATTTCTTGTATCTATCACCAGATACTCTTGTATCTAGTACCTGCTTGGCATACAGTAGATAGAAAGCTTTGCTGAGTGAATAGCTCTGCCTTTCGTCTTTTTTGATATGTGTACATCTTTTAAAAAATAATGAATAGACTTTGTTTTAGAGCTGTTTTGGTTTACAGCAAAACTAAGCAGAAAGAAAATATCCCCTTCCACAAACATCCTGGACTGTACAGCCTCCCCTACCATCAACATCCTGCATTACTGTGGAATATCTGTTACACCTGACGAACCAACAGATTCATGGTTACAAAAATGAACCAATATGGATAAAACATATACATTATCGGCCAAAGTCCAGAGTTCGTTAGGTTTTGCTCTTTGTGTATATTCAAGATACATTTGACAAATGTATAGAGATGTACCCAACACTGTAATATCAGACTCCACTGCCCTGAAAATCCCTTGTGCCCCACCTATCCATCCCTCCTTCCCTGCAAATCCCTGGCAGCCACTGATCTTTTTTACTATCTCCATAGTTTTTCCTTTTCCAGAATGTCACATAGTTGGAATCATACATTATGTAGTCTTCTCAGATTGGCTTCTTTCACTTAGATTTATACATTTAAGATTGCTCCAGGATTTTTTTTTTTTTTTTTTTTTTTTTTGTGGCTTCAGAGCTCATTTCTTTTTAGCACTTAATATTCCATTGTATAGATGTACCACAGCTTATCTGTCCACCCATTAAATGATATCTTGGATGCCCTCAAGTTTTGGTAATTATGAATAAAGCTTCTATAGACATTCTTGTACAGGTGTTTGTATGGGCACAAGCTTTCAACTCGTTTGGGTAAATACCAAGGTGTGGAGTTGCTTCATCTTATGGTAAGAAGAGCTTGGTTAAGAAATTGCCAAAATGTCTTCCAGACTCTAACATTAGGCATTCCCACTAGGAATGTATGGGAGTTCCTTGTGCTCCAGATCCTCATCAACATTTGGTGTTGTCAGTGTTCTGAATTTTAGCCATTCTAATAAATGTGTAATAGTATTTCAGTTTTTTAAAATTGCAATTCTTTAGTGACCTATGATGTTGAGCATCTTTTCATATGCATATACATATGGTGAGGTGTCTGTTCAGAGCTTTTGCCCACTTTTAATCAGGTTGCACATTTTCATACTGTTGCATTTTAAGAGGGTTTTTTTGGTATATTTTGGGTCACAGTGCTTTATCAGATATGTCTTTTGCAAATATTTTCTCCCAGTCTGTGGCTTGTGTTGTGAAAGTGGCTCGTTCTCTTGACATACATATCTTTTTACAGTATGTAATCCTGTTGTGCTTTTTTCCTTTTGAGATGGAGTCTTGCTCTTGTCACCCAGGCTGGAGTGCAGTGGCGCGATCTCGGCTCACTACAATCTCCACCTCCCAGGTTCAAGGGATTCTCCTCCCTCAGCCTCCCGAGTAGCTGGGATTGCTGGTGCCCGCCACCACGCCCAATTGATTTCTGTATTTTTTAGTAGACATGGGGTTTCACCATGTTGGCCAGGCTGGTCTCGAACTGCTGACCTCAAGTGCTCCGCCCGCCTTGGCTTCCCAAAGTGCTGGGATTACAGGCGTGAACAACCGCGCCCGGCCTGATGTGCATATAATTTTATTATTTGATTTTTAATATAACATGAATAGCATGCAGTTCCAACTTTGCTCGAGACTTCACAATTACCATTTTAAAGGGCTGCAAAATAATCACATTTCCTCCTCGACAGCCCCACTTTACAGATGAAGGGAGAGGAATGCTAACTTGCCTATGCTAACCCGCAGAGCTCTGAATCCTCCGGATAGCGCCCCCGCTGTAATCCACCCAGTGCTTCTCTCCAGACCCTTCTCCCTCTCGTGCGCGCGGAGGTTTCGGTTTCCTCTTTTACGTAGGCCGCCCCACTCGCTTGAAAACAAAGTCCGCGATCCTCTAGCCCGCAAGAGAGCTCCGGGACTCAGACCCCGGGCGCGAGGTCCCACGAGCGGCGGGGCGGCGCTCTCGCGGTCCTCCTCCCCGGCAAGGGCCGGGGCAGGGGGAGGAGGCAGCGCGAACAGTCCACGCCCTCCAGCCGGGCGCGCTCGACGCGGACGGCGGACAGCGGGCCGGCTGCCGGAGCGCGGCGACTCCAGAGGACCCACAGCTGGGGCGCCAGAGCGCGGCCATCCGGGCGGGGCCGACGGAGCGCGGCAGGACTTGGCTGGACGGCGCGGCCACGGAGAAGGGCGCGGTGAGCGGGCTGGCACCGCGCGGGGAACATTCCGGAGGCCGCCGGGCTCAGTCCCGGTGACCCCCTGGTCGGGGTTCGCGCGCCCTCCCCCAGCACGCCCGGGCAAGGCTGCCGCGGCGTCGGAGTAATCCCCAACCCTCCGCCGCCGCTTCTTCCCTCACCCGGGCCTCCAGACGTTTGCCGCGGAAACGAAAGTAACGCTCGGCTGCTTGCGTGGAGGCCGGAGCGGCCGCGGGCTTCCCGGAAGGAGAGGGACTCTGCCCGGGGTGCGCGCGGCGGGCGGGCGGGCCCCGCCGGTACCGGAAGTCGGGCGGTGGGCGGGGCCGCGGGCGCTCCCGGAAGTCAGGGGTGCTCCGCTAGGTGTCTCTGCTTATCCGGAGTCCGCTGGCCGCTTCTGTGCCAGAGGTCGGGGCGCTGGACTGGTAGCGGGCGGAGACCTGCCTTTGGGCCGCGGTTACCGCGTGAGGGTGGAATAGGCAGTCCCACACGCCATTAATGTTGTTGTTTTGGTGGAGAAGGTGGGCTCCTACTGCCCTATCATTAAGAAAAAACAGTTTGGGCTCTTCCCTTACCAGCCCTTTGAAAGGGCCTTTTACTGTTGCGCTTGAGGCCGCAGCAAGTTCCAAAAACAAAAGCATTTCTGCGTGATCTTAGACGACTGAGGGGACGAATGTGGTAACCCCAGCAGGCTTCTTTGGTTGTCACTGGCAGGTGCTTTTGTGAAGTGCTGCGGATCCTCTTGAGGGTTGGGAAGAGGATAGGCTGCATCCTCCTTCCCTAAGCATTTGACAAAGCCTCACAGGGATGCGGGGGTTGCGGGGGCAGGGGGAGGTCTGGGGTTGTTAGTTCTTTCTCTCTTGCTGACCATTTGGCTCTCCCTTAATCAGAGCTCTTTTTTATTTTGGGCAAAGCAGGAGGCCGTTCCAATGATTAATTCTTCCCTGACTTACACTTGAAGAAGCCAAGGCAGGAAGTGAACTTTGAAATGTGCAGTGTCTTAGTACTCATCTGCATTCTGTGACTGCTAGGAAGATGGACTGAGTCAAGAGGAAATTGTCATGTTAGAAATGTGGAATACTGGGTCTGGCACGGTGGCTCACTCCTGTAATCCGAGCACTTCGGAGGCCGAGGTGGGAGGATCACCTGAGGTCAGGAGTTCGAGACCAGCCTGGCCAACATGGCAAAACCCCGTCTCTACTAAAAATACAAAAATTAGCCGCGTGTGGTGGCGGGTCCCTGTAATCCCAGCTACGCGGGAGGCTGAGGCAGGAGAATGGCTTGAACCCAGGAGGCGGTAGTTGCAGTGAGCCGAGATTGCCACTTACACTCTATCCTGGGCGACAGAGGGAGACTCTGTCTCAAAAAAAAAAAAAGAAAGAAAGAAATGTGGAATACTGCAGCTCTTCTATTCACAAAAAGTGAAGACCAGGCTTGTTTAAAATGAAATTTGGAGTGTATCATTATTACTGATAAAATAGCGAAAATGATAACTTTAATACTCACTTTCCTCTGTCTGAACTATACTGAGCCCCAGAGATATGTTGTACTTTCTGGATTGTGAATATTAATGAGTATTAAGAAAAGTTCTTAAACAGCCTCTTTCAAACTGGGCAGCTTACTTTTTGGTGCTTATTAATCTATAACGTGTTAACACCCATATGATCTGGGAATTTGAAGAAAATAATTTCCCATGCTTTAGTTGGATATTACATTCTGGCAAAAAAGGTTGACTATTAATCTGTAGAACATTGATTTTGAACCATATATTTCAAAAATACATGAGCCGTGTATTTTTATTTTTGAGACAGAGTCTTGCTCTGTCGCCCAGGCTGGAGTGCAGTGGCGCGATCGCGGCTCAATGTAACCTTCGCCTCCCGGGTTCAAGCAGTTCTCCTGCCTCAGCCTCCCAAGAAGCTGGGATTGCAGGCATGCACTACCACGCCTGGCTAATTTTTGTATTTTTAGTAGAGACAGGGCTTCACCACGTTGGCCAATCTGGTCTCAAACTCTTGGCAATCTGTCCACCTTGGCCTCCCAAAGTGCTGGGATTACAGGCATGAGCCCCTGCACCCCACCTTCCTGTGTTTAAAAAGTTTATTCTGTACTTTCTCCGTGTTTCTGTCGCATATTCATTTAATACAGATGAGTAAGGCTGTAAGGGTGGGTCTTTGCATCTGGATTTTTCCAAAGACAGATTATTTGCTATCTAGAGAAGTAGCATGTATTAGTGAGCCAATAGTGAAAGTTTGAATGAAGGGACAAATCTTTCATTCCAGGATCCTACCACTTTAGGTGAATCACTTAGCTCCAAATCTTAGTTTCTTTATTTGCAAATTGAAATCATGATAAAATTTGCTTCAGGGGTTATGATGCTTGTTTAAACTCTGTTTCAATTCTTGTCTCTTGCTGGTCCTTAAGTCTCTTCCTTGCTCAGAGCTTTTGTTTATCCAGGCAAAGCATCAGGCTGCTGTAATCAAGGAAGTTGGAGAAATCCTCTGGTCACTTGGATAGCTGAGCAAAATCAGAATTCTGTTAGTGGGAAGAAAGGGGGCAATGGCAGGTGGGCAACCAGCATTTTCTGCCATTCTCTTGTTATGTGTGGTCATCATAGAAAAATGGGGAAAAAGTTAATTAGAATATTTTGGTATGTATACTTACCCTGCCTTACGAGGTAATCGTGAAATTCCTTGAGATTTCACATTAATTTCAATAGCAAAAAATTCACTGTCCTGAGTCCCTGAATTAATATTTATGCAAAACATTTACAAATTCCTTCAAATGGACATAATTATTAGTTAAAGTTATTTGCTATAACAGGCCAGCATGTCTTTGTTACTCTGTGTCATGGCTTTGTAATAATATGGTTATGCAATATGGCCATATAAGCTGCCTAAATTCACTGTTTTTGGATATCCTTCAACTACTCACAAGGCCTTCCTAAGATATTCAGTGCTCATAAAGTTGAATCTTTCATGTGGAAAAAAGAGGGGTGGATAGGAAAAACAAAAGAAATCACTGAAAACCATGCAGAAGATTAACATCAGACTAAACTAGCAAACCGCAAGACTGTAAGGAGAACTGACTTGGGTCAGGAGCTAAGCTCCCAAAATCCAGTGGACCCAACTAGAGGCCTTCCCAAACTCCACCGCACACAGCAGCACCTGCAGGTCCTAGTTGGTCTTGACAAATTTGGAAGATGTGGCTGAGACTGAAGAAGAGATATCAAATAGGACTCCTCATAAAGTAGAAACCTTTTACTCAAAAGGGCATTTTTCAGGGCATGTTGTAGTTCCTGCCTGTTTCTTTACTGTCTGTGACCTTTTTTAAATATTATTAAACATTCTTTCACAACATCGCTTTTGCAAACTGCTAGATATATTTCCGTGTTGATGGGCATAACTGATTCTCTCCTCTGTACATGCTAAGTGTTTTACCTACTTTTGCTGTTCTATGTAATGCTACCAGGAACAGCTTTGCACATCATCTTTATCAGCATCTCTGATTTGATCCCTCAGAGTAAAGAAATACTGAGTCAAGGAATTATTCCTTTCAAAAAAATAATTTTAATTTTACATTTAATTCATGTCTATTGTGGAAAATTTGGAAAACATAGTAAAAGTGTAAAGAAGAAAGTAAAAATCACCCTATCATCAAGATACAATCCTTGTTAACATTTTGGTGTCTTTATGTCTTTTTTATCTGTACTTATATCTTTATCTATTTACATATATATATATAAAACACAAATGTGAATATAATTTTTACAGATTTATTCGTCAAAAACAATTTTGAATGGCTACATAATATTCTGTTAGGAGTGTGCCGTAATTCATTTAACAATATTTTTATTTTTATTTTTTTGGACAATTAAATAGTTCTCTTTTTAAAATAGTTATTCAATTGATGATGGGCCGGCATACGTTGGGTTCTGCTAGGCTCTGGAGATGGTGCACAAGACAAGTTTCCTGCCTTCTGTGAACTTCATGAGAAATAATTCTCAATTACAGTACTGTCTTACCTATGGAAGTGTCTAATGGGAAGACTTAGGATGGCTTCCTTGACAAAATGACAGTTCTCTGACACCTAACCAGGCAAGAAGTTGGAAGAATGTGGCCTAAGAGGGTGGGACGGATGACCCTTATGGAATGGGGAAGCCTTCACAGTTCTGCATGCTCCAGTGATGTGTAGTGAATGAAAGAGGAGGCCTAAAATCAATGTTATCTTTTATGCGCTCTGTCTCCACCCGCTCCTACCTCATTCTCACTAGGATTGGTCAGTAGGGCCCTGCTGACAGAGTGATCCCAGCTGAGAATGTTGGCATTCTCAAAGCCCAAGGAAACAACACCCGTGTGGATAAACACATGTGGGCGGCTGGGCCAACCATAGCTAGAGACATAAAGCAGGCAACAAACGTGTTTTCACAAATATATACATATGTACATATATATGCATATACAAATATATACATATATGTATATACACATAGACAAATATAGCTATATATCTACATATACAATATACGCATACACACATATACAAATATATGTATATATACACATACACTATATATACATTTTTATATCATGTATTATATATTACATATATACATATACAAATATATGTATATTTATACGTATACATACATAAACGTATACTTTTTTTTTGTCATAATCCTTACCACTTCTGTGAGGTGGTCATTATTGTTTCACTTTGCAGATGAGGAAACTGAGGCATAAGTAAGTGCCCCAAGGTCACAGGTTGGTGAGTCACAGAGCTAGAGTCCACGCTCATAGTGGAGGGCCCGTGCTCTCGGAGCTATGGCTCCTGGTCTCTTACCTCAAGTGTGTGCCTCACCCCACCCCTCAGTCTTCAGGCCTTCATCTAGGCAGCCCCCCACCTCCACCCACTGCCCACGTCCCACCGATGTAGTTGTTTCCTGAGGCACTTCTCTTGTTTGGTAATGTCTTATGTCCTAGGCAAGAAGGCCCATAGATGCTGCTGTATGAGCTTCCTCTGCTAGACAGAGCTGGCCCCCAGCCTTTAGATGAGGTGAAGAAGGCTGGTTACCCGGGTCACCTGTAGCCAGCCACTGTACAACACCATGGGCAGCCTAGGAGTTTCCAGAATCCCCTCTCCCCAAGGTATTTCTTTTTTCATTTTTTAACTCCCTGCCCTCCAACATTTTATTATGAAAAACACCAAGTCTGAAGGTTACGTCCACCACGAGTATCGTCTTAACACCGCTTGCTTCATTGTGTAATTCTCCATCTCCTTTCCCGTCATCTGTCCGTCATTCTATCTGACTTTTTGATGTATTTCCAAGGACACATCAGTACACATCTCGAAATACTTCAGCATGCATACCATAGCTAGAGTTCAATATGTTTACAGGTTTATCTTTTGATGTAAAATTTACCTGCTGTTGTTGGGAGTACATCTGCTGAGTATGGGCAGATGTGTATGCCTGCAACCCTCGCCCCCATTGATATCTTACAACATTATCATCACCCCAGAAAGTTCCTTCATGCCCCTGCCCACTCAGCCTCACCGTGCTCACAGGCAGCCGGTGTTCTTTTTCTGACACAGATTGGTTTTGACTTCTGAACCGTCATATAAATAGAATTACATAGTATGTATGCTTTTGTATAAGGCGACTTTCACTTATCACGTTTTTGCATTTCGTTCATGCGGTTTTCATTCATGTGTATCAGTAGTTCATTTTTATTGCTGAGTAGTATCCCATCGTGTTCATACACCACAGTGTGTTCACTCATTCTCTTACTGATGGGCAGCTGTTTCCAGTTTGGAGCTATTATAAATAAAGTTGCTATGATCATTTTACAAGTGTTTTCTGACATACGTTTTCATTTCTCTTGGGATTGGAATTGCTGGGTCATAGTGCAGGTGTTTGTGGTTTTATAAACAAAATAAATGCCTATGAAATTTCAATGAATATTTTATGCCCCAGAAAGAGTATTTTTCATGGTCTGTATCTGGATGTGGATATTTATTATTTTATTTTATTTTAATTTTTTTGAGACAGAGTCTCACTTTGTTGCCCAGGCTGGAGTGCAGTGGCATGCGATCTCGGCTCACTGCAACCTCTGCCTCCCAAATTTAAGCAATTCTCCTGCCTCAGCCTCCTGAGTAGCTGGGATTAGAGGCGCGTGCCACCACGCCTGGCTGATTTTTGTATTTTTAGTAGAGACGGGGTTTCACCATGTTGGCCAGGCTGGTCTTGGACTCCTGACCTCATGATCCGCCCACCTCAGCCTCCCAAAGTGCTGGGATTACAGACGTGAGCCACGGCGCCCAGCCGGGATGTGGGTATTTCTGGAATACAAAACATCCATAGCCCTCCTTTTACTCTCAAAGCAAAACACAGACACGCACATTCACGTGCACACACCAGTGTGTCCGTGTCCTGTTGGTTTGCATGGAGTTTCTGTTTTGCCACGAAGCTTTTTGCCAGCCCTTTTCCCAACGTGTTTGTACCATTTTATACTCCCACCAGTGATGTTTGAGAGGTCTGGTTGCTTCACGTTTGCCAGTGTTTGGTGTATTAGTCTTTTTAGTTTTGGATATCCTGGTAGTTGTGTAGTGGTGTCTCCTTGTGGTTCTCCATGGGTTTTTATTCTATATTTCAATTTGGGGAAAATGAATGAATGGAAGAAAAGAAGGGAGGAAGGATGAAGCAAATAGCTGTGCTTTGAGATCTGACACTGTATACTTCGCAGCCCTGATGGACATTCTCCAAATTCTACTCCTTTTTCACATTTTCTTCTTAGAGTGTGCATTGTTCTTTTTATATTCTTCAGATTCCTTCTTTTGTGCATAATTACTTAAACCTATTCATTTTCTAATGCCTTTCAGTTGTTAATTTACTGAAGTTCTTTGGTGCTTACTAGTGCTGCTTGCTGTAGCTGCAGGGTCTGTCTCACGTGAATTTTTTCTTTTGTGTTTTATAATTTTGGAAAGGGAGCTCATGTTAAATTTGTATTTGTAGGAATTCTGTCTGGCCTGGCTTGAGGTGGTTGTTTGCTTTAGCCTATAACCTCAGGATGGCATCAGCCTGTGACCACTTCCTGTGTAAAAGTTCATAGTTTAGGCGATCCTCTCAATTCAAAGTCTGTATCTGTTTGAAGACAGGCCCAAGGTTATAAATTTGCACAAACTTTTTTTTTTTTTTTAATACCTTGTGCCCAGTCCAAGACAAATATGTTTGTTTGCCACGGGCTGCTTTTTTTCTAGTTCATCCTTTCATCAAAGGGTTGCACATTGAGCAGTGCCGTGTTAAGGGGGGATTCTTCATTCTACCTTCTTTTCTTGTATTCCTTGACCTCAGCTGGGCTTTAAACCTTGACTTCTGGATGGCGAGGTTGGCACTGCCCTGTGTGAGCTACTGCCTGCCTCCGGTGCTCTGTTTCTGTCCCTAGAGTTCTTTTCCTTTCCACGGAGTTTTGGTATGCATTTCAATGAATGTTTGTATTATGTTGTCCAACATACTTGTGTCCTTTATAGCTGGAGGGTTCTTAAAATTTTCTAATGCTCCATATTGCCAGAAATAAAAAGGCTGAGGGAATAAATATTATAGTCTTCTCTGATTCTTAAAAATATGAAAAATAGCTCATCAGATGACTGTAAGTCTATCCTCAGAAATCCAAGGCACACCAAGCATGTGGTGGAATGTTAACAAAAGTTTTTAAAAATGATCTTTTCTGCCAGGTGCAATGGCTCACACCTGTAATCTCAGCACTTTGGGAGGCTGAGGGGGGAGGATCCCTTGATCCTAGGAGTTTGAGACCAGCCTGGGCAACATAGTGAGATCCCCCGGCCCCCCCATCTCTGCAAATAATTTAAAAATCAGCTGGTCACGGTGGGGTGCACCTGTGGTCCCAGCTACTCAAGGAGGCTGAGGGAGGAGGATTGCCTGAGCCCAGGAGGTCGAGGCTCCAGTGAGCTATGATTGTGCCACTGCACTCCAGCCTGAGTGACAAAGTGAGACCCTGTCTCCAAAGGAGAAAAAAAACTACATATATATATGTGTGTGTGTATATATATATATATATAGTCTTTTTGCCCTGAGGTTTTCTGTTTTCTTTACAGGGTACAGCTCTGCCGGGGGGGAAAAAAGTGGTACCATTTTGGGCGTTCTTGAGCTTCAGAATGCAACCAGACATGTCCTTGAATGTCATTAAGATGAAATCCAGTGACTTCCTGGAGAGTGCAGAACTGGACAGCGGAGGCTTCGGGAAGGTGTCTCTGTGTTTCCACAGAACCCAGGGACTCATGATCATGAAAACAGTGTACAAGGGGCCCAACTGCATTGAGTGAGTGGGGAGCAGGGGTGGGTGGGCTAAGCTCTGAGCGGGATGGGGACGTTGGCTGCTGTGGAGCCGTTGGTGGGTAGAGTGAGAGGGAGCTAGCCAAGATGTCAGGGTGACGATGGCTCTTAGGATTGTTATTGTCGCCGATGTGGACTCTGAGACTGGGTAGTGAAGGACTCTCACAGCTAGTAAGTAACAGAAGAGACATGAACAAGAAGGAAATAGAGAAAGACAAAGAGATAAGTGTGGTGGGGGGACAATGAAAAGGAAACAGGAGGATGGGTGAAGACAGACCTATTCACTCGCTTCACATTTTCAGTGAGGACCAGCCCTAAGTATAAAAATAAAAAGGCAGTTCATTCCTGAGAGGTTCTGAGAGCCTTCCCTGTAAAGCAACCAGTGGAGTGGTTTCACCTCTCTCCCTCCTTTGTCAGAGTGGTTTCGAGAGAGGCTGTTTTTTTTTTTTTTTTTAATCGTTCTGTCCAGCACGGTCTTTTTTCAGGTTACCTTGCTGCTGTTCATGTACTTTTCATTCATTGATTCATTCATTCCTTCATTGATTTACATTTTTGGAGCATGCACTGCCAGTTACTGGGCAGGAGTACTGTGAGGAAGTGAGAAACTGCTCTGCCTTCTAACGCTTCTGGCCTGTGCCTGGAAGAGATCGGTACAGACCCAAGCGTGACCCCAGCACGTGGGAGTGATGTGTTGGAGGGTGTGCACCAGGCTCTTGAGGCGCTGGCTCTGCCAGCCTCAGCATAGCACCTTTCCTGCCCACAGGCACAACGAGGCCCTCTTGGAGGAGGCGAAGATGATGAACAGACTGAGACACAGCCGGGTGGTGAAGCTCCTGGGCGTCATCATAGAGGAAGGGAAGTACTCCCTGGTGATGGAGTACATGGAGAAGGGCAACCTGATGCACGTGCTGAAAGCCGAGGTAGAGAGGGCCCCTCCGCACGGGGATCCCCAGCGCTTGGGCCCTGGCTGTCTGTTATGGCTGCCCTTGGGGTGTTTGTTTGTAGCTCGTTAGTATAAAATTTGCAAATTGCTTGGTAGTTTGAATTTTCTTTTCCTTTTTTTATAGAGACGAGGTCTTGCTATGTTGCCCAGGCTGAACTCAAACACCTGGTCTCAAGTGATCCTCCCACCTCAGCCTCTCAAGTAGCTGGGATTACAGGTTGGATTTCCTGAAGTCAGTTTCTCCTTAAAACATCTATGCCTTGATTGGGCTCAGTGGGTCACTTCTGTAATCTCAGCACTTTTGGCAGGAGGATCACTTGAGCCTTGGTGCTCAGAACCAGCCTGGATAACACAGTGAAATCCCATCTCTATACAAAATAAAAGGTGCGTGTGAACAGAGCAAGACCCTGTCTCTGAAAAAAAGAGAAAATCTTCCTTGCCTTTTACTGCCCTGAGAGTGGTCTCTTCATCCTCTCGATCCTGCGGACAGTCCTCCATAGTCTGTGTCTTAGGAATGTGATTGGCTGTTTACCATACCTGTCCGCTGCTCTGCAATCTACAGTTCAGAGACAAGCCCTGTCTTCGTGATGCAGACATCATCTGATGTGGAGTATATGCATGATGGGATGACATTAAATATGGATTAATGAAAGGATGTACCCTATAAATGACCGTGAGAGCAGATAGAATATTAGTGGTTGCACTTTGATACCATTCAACAAAGTTTTATTATAAATTAAATATAGAACATTATTGGCAACAACACTGGATAGGATTTAAAACAAAAATAAAAATTGTTTACCAAAGTCAAATGATTTGAAAACATTTTTAAAAGCTTATGTACCTGTTAAGATGAAGGCCTTACGCTAGTTGCTCATGAATCAATAGCTAATATGACGTAGGAGAGTAAAAGGAGGCAGATAACTAAATAAGTGGTATGGTGTGATGGGGTTTTTTTTTTTTCTTTTGTAAGAGAACAAGGTCTCACTGTGTTGCCCAGGCTGGAGCGCAGTGGCACAATCATAGTGCACTGCAGGCTTGAACTCCTGGCCTTAAATGATCCTCTCACCTCAGCCTCCTGAGTAGCTGGGACTATGGGCATGAGCCACTGCACCCAGCTGTGTGGTGGTATTTTTTTTTTTAGAGGAGTCTCGCTCTGTCACCCAGGCTGGAGTGCAATGGTGCAATCTCGGCTCACTGCAACCTCCACCTCCCTGGTTCAAGCAACTCTCCTGCCTCAGCCTCTTGAGTAGCTGGGATTACAGGCGCCTACCACCATGCCTGGCTATTTTTTTAATTTTTAGTAGAGACAAGTTTTCACCATGTTGGTCAGGCTGGTCTCGAACTCCTGACCTCGTGATCCGACCGCCTTGGCCTCCCGAAGTGCTGGGATTACAGGCATGAGCCACCGTTCCCAGCTGATGGTGTTTTGATAGACATACTCATTGTCTGCTGAGGGAGTACACATGAGAGGCACCCACTCAGCCTGGAATAGATAGAAAAGGCTTCCAATGTGAAGGACATGTAGACGTTCTGAAGCAGAGAATTAGAGAACAAGTGTTCTAGGCAGAGAGAATACCATGTAGAGACTGCCAAATTTGGGGAACTGTAAATTCCTGGGTTTGGCTAGAGCATAGATTGCACAGGGTATGGGGAGGGGTGGCGGGATATGGCTGCCTTTATGGCATATACTCCCACTTTTCCACTTTCTTCTCCCACCCCACAATTGCCAAGCCAACAGACATCTCACAAAAATACCCTTCGGAAGGAGAAAGAGGTGATCACTTATACGCATGGTATTATAGTTTGATCAGATTGCTCTCCACCCCAGAACTAGAGAAGATCAGCTGTTTGAAGTAAACATTTTGATTGGGAAATAAGTCTTTGGTCTCCCATCCAAGTACTAACCAGGCCCAACCCTGCTTAGCTTCTGAGATGAGAGAGAAATCATTGGGGACATGAGGCATTGTGCAAGATCAGGGAAAGTTCAGGTGCGCCTGTTTGGACTCAGTCAGGGCATCAGGAGGACCTGAGAGAGAAGCAGAAAGAGAGGAGGGAGGGGGACCAACTTCGCTTACTCAGAAGTTTTTCCTAAGTCCAAAGGTATACCAAGGAAGAAGAGAAAACATCTTTTCTGCTACTTTCTGTATGGTGGTGATCAAGCTATTAACAGTGTAGCTCTGCTACGTTATGTCATAAATATGGTTTGAGGGGGAATCTCACTTCTATCATTAAAATTTTTTTCCTGTTAACCAACGACCAAAATACGTATACATTTTTAGGAAACATCTTGTTTGTATACTGATTTTTTATTGTTAAGCAAAACTGTAATTTAACCACTATAATAGAAACTGGAATTGTTTCTGTTAGTATTGATGCTCACATAACAAGAATACAATTATAAGAACCAGTGACCTGAGACTCTACAGAAGCCTGAAGTATCTGCTACCAGGTCATCAAATAGATATTAATTCACTTAAGCGTAGTTTTAACATCATGTTTATCTCAGATTTTTCTATGATTGTAATCAGTGTGAACATGTTCCCTTGTATTCTTTTTTCTCAATGTTATTTTACACGCGACATTTGCATGGCATTGTTCATGTCCTTAATGTAAACTTAGTATGATGTCGTATGAGTATCCCACAGAAACTGCTTGCTCGTATATTTATTCATCCATTCATTCAACAAGCATTCCAGGTACAATCCTAGGTTCTAAAGATACAGTCCTAAATAATATATATTTTTGTTCTCAAGGAGCTTAATTTTATAGTATTTTATGCATTACCAAATTATTCTGGGATTTTTGTTTTTACACTAACAACATACAACACGAATACCCTCTGCCCCCCCGAATGAAATCTTTCTTGTTTCCCAGTGACAGCAGTACTGTGGTGCACCTGCTGGAAGGAAACCTGGTAACCCTCTCCTCAGCTCAGATCCCACCACCCTTTCATGAAACAGTTGCTTTGGCCTATTTGATAACCTTTCCATTTCATAGACTTAATATCACTTGTTTTAGATGAGTACCCCGCTTTCTGTAAAAGGAAGGATAATTTTGGAAATCATTGAAGGAATGTGCTACTTACATGGAAAAGGCGTGATACACAAGGACCTGAAGCCTGAAAATATCCTTGTTGATAATGACTTCCACATTAAGGTAAACCATCATCGGTAGGCTTCCAGAAAGTTGGGTGATTTTAGTTTTAATTCTCCAATGTAAATCCATTCTTGTACATTGGAGAAGCTAAAGGAAGACCTAGCTCAGCTTATAACTGGTGATGATGGTGCCGAAAGGCTCTACCGGTTATTGAGAGGAAGGCTGCAGGCTTGATGGGATCAGGAGATAACTGTCAGGATAACTCATATCTTTTGGGGAGGAGTGGAGTTGAATGGGGTAGATGAGAAGACCTCTTTCCTAGACTGTGTTTTTTCCTCTGTTAGAAACATTTAGAAACATTCAAGGGTTGCTTGCCCTTTTCATCCTGGAATGGGCCATTGGTGTCATAATGTTCTCCAGGAAATCTGTGTCACCAAGACTCTCCTCCTCTGGAAATGCAGGGGAATGTGAAGGTGTGTGCGGAAAATCCTTAGAGTTCAGATATGGCCTAAGAGTGAGATCAGCGGCCGGGTGCGGTGGCCCACGCCTGTTATCTCAGCACTTTGGTAGGCTGAGGTGGGCGGATCACCTGAGGTCGGGAGTTCGAGACCAGCCTGACCAACGTGGAGAAACCCCATCTCTACTAAAAATACAAAATCAGCCGGGCGTGGTGGTGCATGCCTGTAATTCCAGCTACTCGGGAGGCTGGGGCAGGAGAATCGCCTGAACCGGGGAGGTGGAGGTTGTGGTGAGCCGAGATTGTGCCATCGCACTCCAGCCTGGGCAACAAGAGCGAAACTCTGCCTAAAAAAAAAAAAAAATCAGCAGTGCATCAAAAACCTCTACTTTGAAATTTGTTTTATATTTGTATTTGACTGTTTACTTCTGTCTGTATTTTAAAAATCAGTTTCCTTTGAACACATTCTTTCCATTGTCGTAAAGGGAACAAGGGTAAGGGATTTTTCTTTTGTTCATTCAAGGGCAGGATTTAGCTAGGGGGAGTGTCATATCTAATTGGCTTCCACAGCAGGAATCCAAGCACAAGAATCCAAAAGGGGAAGCGGAAGGGGAAGCAGCCCTGGGGGAGGCACCCAGGAGCTGCTGACACAGGGGCCTCTCACCACCAGCAGGTTCTGCATCTAGCGCTTTGTCCTAGTCTTGGACAAAGTGCTGGGAATAAAAATTCCTTATTCATAGCCTATCTTCAAATTCATGACTTCCCTCTTATGTCGTGGGTTAGAATCTGTGGATTTTAGGTACTCATGTGCCACAGTTCATCCCCACATGCTTGCTTGGATTCCTGGAGGCAGAAGTGGAACTGGCACCTATATTCTCTTCTGAACTGTGCTGCTCTGTCATTTTGCCCTGCCACCACTGTTCTTGTTCTGTGTCTGACCTTGCTATTTTTCTCTCTGCTTTTTTGTCTGTTTTTCTCCTCCTTTCCACCCTATCTCCTCTTAGGTTCAGGCTACAGCTCAAAACAAGCAACACTGCAGTCCTTATCCTCAGTGTGTCTTTGGGATCCTTGGACACTCGCATCCATGGGCCTCTGGACGCCATTTGGGGAAATAGAAGGTGTAGTATTTAGCCACTGTCTGCTACATAAATGTGCAGAGAAGAAAATAACCATTTTTCCCCCAAGCCCTAGAAATAGTTGAAAAACATATGCAGAGTCAATGGGGAATTAGAATAAATATGTTTGGTTGTTACTGTTCTTGTCAGAAACGTCTTCCGCTTTTCCCCTCCCCCTTATTGCATAAGGAATAGGATATCAGAATTTCATGTGAACGTTTCCTGGGGGACATTTTACAAATGGCTGAGGAGACACACAGTTTCTATGAATCTGTTGAGAAGTCGCTGTTTTGAACCTCCCCAGTGCAACCATTTCTGGAAAATTTACCTTACCTTATGTATAATGGATAAGCCCAAAATTGAAAGTCAGATCTGATTTGCTTACGGCCTTCACCAAACAATCCCAGTGGCTCAATGTCTTTCGCAGATCGCAGACCTCGGCCTTGCCTCCTTTAAGATGTGGAGCAAACTGAGTAATGAAGAGCACAATGAGCTGAGGGAAGTGGACGGCACCGCTAAGAAGAATGGCGGCACCCTCTACTACATGGCGCCCGAGCACCTGAATGACGTCAACGCAAAGCCCACAGAGAAGTCGGATGTGTACAGCTTTGCTGTAGTACTCTGGGCGATATTTGCAAATAAGGAGCCATATGAAAGTAAGGCATTACTTACTTTCCACTGCCGTCCCCTCAGCATCTACACGCGCTGTGCCTGGAACTAATAGGTGCCCAGTAAATTTTTGTTGGATGAATGAGTAATCCCATTTAGGAATCCGTGATCGTAGGATGAATACGAACCTCGATAGTGTGTCATTAGCTGGAGAGGTGCTGTGAAATTCCAGGGTTCTTCCTAGACAGGAAAGTTGATTGTTTCTGCTTGTGAGGACTTAGCCTTTCACACTACAAGGCATACACTTCATACTTTCACTCATTCACTTGCTCCTTCATTCAAGAATTATTTCTTTTCAGTCCCTACTGTGGGCACTTGAGTCGGCATTGGGAATATAAAGATGAGTAAGTCGTGGCTTGTGTAGGACAGAGACACTCTGCAGTTTGTTAAGTGCATAAACTGATGGATGTTTTCCTACATACTCTTCTTGGGTGATCATCAGCTCCCATGGTTTGATGATCATCTCTTTGCAAATGCTTCTTAAATCTGTGTCTCTGGCTCTGGCCTGGATATCCACTTGTCTTACAGTCAGATCCATTGCAGGTACCAGAGGAACCTCCAAAGCAGCATCCCCCAAACACAACCATCTTGTCAACACTGTCCTGCAGCTCCCCACTTCACCCCTCTTCATATGCTCAGGAAATGGCATCGCCATCCTTTTACCAAGTTGTTGCCCAATAAGAAACCTTAGAGTCATCCCAGACTCGCCCTTGCCCCTCTCTCCCACATTCTATCAGATCTCAAAACCTATGAATTCAAGATATATGTATGACTCAAGATATATCTGCAACCCATCTGCCTTTCTCTGTCTCCACTGGCCTCTGCTCAGTTCAAACCCTCCTCGTTTCTGCAGCAGGCTCCTTCCACCGTCCACCATTCATGTGGCAGCCAAAATGGTCGTCCTAAAAGGCACATGCAACCCTCTCCCTCACATATTGGAAATCCTTCCCAGATGCTCTGTGGTCTTCAGGATGAAGTTCAAATTCCTCAGTGTGGAATAAAAGGCCTTCATGTTCTGGCCTTTGCTTCTCTACTGGCCTCGTCCCTAACCCTCCCTTCTTTGTCAGTGTGCAGTTACACTGAGGAATTTGTGGGATGCATCATGATCTCTGTAACTTCTAGTCTGTTGATATCCTGCTTCTCTTGCCTGGAGTCCTCCTCCTTAAGTCTCCCTTTCCCATTCTTTACCTGCTAATTTTTCTGGACTCAACAAAGCCTTCCTGGACCTTTTTAGTCAGGTTTGTGCTACTGGAACCCCTTGTACATCCTCTTTTCTTTCCCCCCCCCGTGAGACAGAGTCTCATTCTGTTGCCAGGTTGGAGGGCAGTGGTGCAGTCTCGGTTCACTGCAGCCTCCACCTCCCAGGTTCAAGCAATTCTCCTGCCTCAGCCTCCCGAGTAGCTGGGACTACAGGTGCACACCACCATGCCCAGCTAGTTTTTTTATTTTTAGTAGAGACGGGGTTTCACCATGTTGGCCAGGATGGTCTTGATCTCCTGACCTCGTGATCCGCCTGTCTCAACCTCCCAAAGTGCTGGGATTACAGGTGTGAACCACCATGCCCAGCCTCATCCTTCTTGAATAGCAATGATCACTCTGTTTTAAGTCACTCTCATTAAACTGAGCTCCTAAGGACAAAGACTGCCCCGTATTTGCTTTTGCACATGGAGCATGCCATTGGCCTTGCCCACATAATCTTTTTGTTCCATCAGCAGGCAGCTTTGTCGAGAATTTTGTTTTATCTGCAGACATTAAGATATTGTTTGGTCATCTCTATAGTGGAATATGTCAGCTCCTTGTCATAAGGCCATTCCACTCTATGGAATGAGGCAGCTGTACCAGAGGCTGAGAAAAATGAGCAGTATTGTTCAAGTTCTGTCACCTTCCTGCCTGAGAGAGGAGCAAGACCTGAAAGAAAGTCTTTGCTTTGTAGATGCTATCTGTGAGCAGCAGTTGATAATGTGCATAAAATCTGGGAACAGGCCAGATGTGGATGACATCACTGAGTACTGCCCAAGAGAAATTATCAGTCTCATGAAGCTCTGCTGGGAAGCGAATCCGGAAGCTCGGCCGACATTTCCTGGTAAGAGCATCTTTTCTGACTGTGTAGGATGCATCCTGTGTGGTGATTTTCCTAGTAACATATTGTTACGAACTTGGTTTGAATCCTCAGAAAACTGAGTTCGACTTGACTTGTGGTTTTAAACTGATTTTCTAGATTTCAAACATGTTGTTCAGTGCAAAGAAGCCCTCTCTCTCAAAAGCATGATGGCACATAAGGCCTTCTTGCTTCCTTTTTTTGTAATTAACTTTTTAACTTGGGTTTAAATATACATAACATGAAATTTAACATTGTAACTGTTTTCAAGTGCACTCAGGGGCAGTAAATACAGTCCCATAGTACATTCACTTTCCATCATCTCTCTCCCTGCCCCTGGCAGCCCCCATCCTACTTTCTGTCTCTGTGAATTTAACTGCACTGGGTGCCTTATATAAGTGGAATCATACAGTATCTGTCCTTTTGTGTCTGGCTTATTCCACTTGGCATGATGTCCTCGAGGTTCACCTGTGTTGTAGCATATGTCAGAATTTCTTTCCTTTTCAAGGCTGAATAATATTGCATTGTATGAATGGAGTGCATTTTGTTTATCCATTCGTCCGTCTATGGGCACTTAGGTGGCTTTGACCAGCCTTCTTGCTTCTTCACTTCTTTTATTTCCATCCCCTCCCTTGTTTAGCTGGCATCTTTAGAAAGTATTTTGCCGTCTAGATTGGCCTTGTCATACAGGGATGAGGAAAGGTGCCGGGATGTTTGCTGAGCAGTATTCTATGGTGTGGATGTACCACAGTTTGGTTAACTACTCACTCCTTGAAAGACTTGTTTCCAGTTCTTAACTGTTGGGACTAAAGCAGCTGTAAATATTCATGGACATGTTTTTGTGTGAATATAAGTCTTCATTTCTCTGGAGTAATACCCAGGGGTACAATAGCTAGGTTGTATGGTAGTTTCATGTACAGTTTATTTAAAAAATTCCCAAACATTTTCCCAGAGGGGCTGTGCCATTTTATGTTCGGTGTCCGAGAGATGCAGGTTCTTGTATCCTCACCAGCATGGGGTACCCAGGCTCCTCACACTTCTGCTTAGTCAGCTACAAATTTGTTTGAGTATTCCCACAAGCCCCACTTCAGGTTTGGTAATTCGTTAGAAAGACTCACAGAACTCAAGAAAACATTTTACTTACGTCTCCCCTTTTACTGCAGTGGGTACAATTCAGAAACAGCCAAATGGAAGAGATGTACAAGGTGAGGTATGGGAGGAGGGTGTACAGAACTTCCATAGCCTTTCAAGACACACCGCATTCCAGTGCTTCTGTGTGTTCAGCAACCTGAAGCTCTCCAAGCCTCACCATTTAAGGTGATTTATGGAAGTTCCATTACATACGCATGACTGACTAAATCATGGTCATTGGTGCTTGAGCTTAATCTCCAGTCCCTCTCTCCTCACTGGAAGTCAGAGGTGGAGCTGAAAGTCCCAACCTTCTAATTATAGCTTGGTCTTTCTGGTTGCTAGCCCCCATTCTGAAGTTGCCTAGTTTTCTGACCCCACCCAAAAGACACTCCTAGAAGACTCCAAGAATTTTAGGTGCTACCTGCCATGAACAAAATCAAACCTTCCTGATTCTCCAGGGTGTCTTCTTTTATTGTTTCCTTTCTGTTTAGAGAACTTTCCTTAATCATTCTTTTAGGATATGTCTGAACTCTGTCATTCTAAAATTTTTTTCCTTACAGGGAAGGTGTTATTTTTCTCTTGCTGCTTTCAAGACTTTGTCTTCATTTTTCAGAGATTTAGTTGTCATTTATCTTGGTGTGGATTCCTTTGGGTTTATTCTGTTTAGGTTTTGCTCAGCTTCTTAAATCTGTAGGTTTATGCCTCTCACACCATATTTGGGAAGCTTTCAGCCATTATTTCTGTAAGTGCTTTTTAACCCCCACTCTCTTTCTCTTTGCTTTCTGGGATTCTGACAACATAAAAACTATACCTTTGGTTATGGTTATAGTCCCACAGGTCCCTGAGGCTTTGTTTTTTTTTTGGTTTTTTGTTTTGTTTGTTTGTTTGTTTGTTTCAGTTAATTTTCTCTCTCTTATTCAGACTGGGTAAGTTCTATCATTCTGTCTTCCAGTTCACTGATTTTGCTGTTTCTCCTCGATTCCACAGTTGAACCTGTCTACTGAGCTTTTTTTTTTTTTTTTGACACGGAGTCTCGCTCTGTCGCCCAGGTTGGAGTGCAGTGGCGCAAGCTCCGCCTCCCGGGTTCACGCCATTCTCCTGCCTCATCCTCCCGAGTAGCTGGGACTACAGGTGCCCACCACCACGCCCGGCTAATTTTTTGTATTTTTAGTAGAGACAGGGTTTCACCGTGTTAGCCAGGATGGTCTCGATCTCCTGACCTTGTGATCAGCCCGCCTTGGCCTCCCAAAGTGATGGGATTACAGGTGTGAGCCACTGTGTCCGGCCTACCGAGCTTTTTATTATGTTTTGGTCATTAAAGTTTTCAGCTCTAAAATTTATATTCTCCCCTTTTTTGCTGAGACTTTCTATTTTTCATTTGTTTCAAGCAGGTTCATAACTATTAATTGAATCATTTTTATCATGGCTGTTTTAAAATCCTTGACAGGTAATTCTGACATTGCTGTCATCTCAGTATTGGCATCTGTTGATTGGCTTATTTCATTCAGTTTCTGATTCTTAATATAATGGGTAATTTTTCTGTTGAAACTTGTACATTTTCTTCCTATGTTTTGAGATTCTGTATCCTCTTTAAGCCTTCTGTTTTAACTGAACTTTCCTGACACTGCTCTGACAAGGGAAGAGTGGTGGCCACCTTATTAGCGCTGGGTAGAGGTAGAAGTTCAGCCTCTCGACTCAGCCCTTATTGACACCCAAGGTCAGAGGCTCCTCTTCACTGCTGATCAGGGGTGGGAATTCTGGCAGAGTCCACATGGTCCCCACTGACACAGAGGTGAAGGTACCTCATTACTACTGGACAATGTTAAAAGTCCTCATTCTCCACTAGACCTCCTCTGACACTTCCCCAGTGGGGAAGGGAAGGGTGGTCTTGTTACTGCCATGTGGGGCAAATCCAGGCTATTCTTGTGTTCTCCTGACACCATGGGAATGGAGGTGCTCATTATCAGCTGGCAGGTAGGACAGCCCTGGCTTCCTGTTGGGCCTTCTCTGACATTACCCCGGTGGGGGTGTTGGGTTACGTTGTTACTGTCTCATGCAGTTGGATGTTGAGGCTCTCCACTTGGCCTTAGCTGCTGTGGGTGGGGTTGGAGCCACAGGGTTTTTTCTGTGGTGGTTGGCCGGAACAGAATGGTTGTTGACTAAAAGTTTTCTCCTATCCAAGTACTAACCAGACCTGACCCTGCCTAACTTCCAAGATCAGACAAGCTTGGGCATATTCAGGATGGCATGGCTGTAGACTGGCTAAAGGTTTTCTGTCTGTCCCTTGCTGCCCCTTGCTTAGTTCTTTGGCTAGAAAGAGCAGGCTTTGGTTGGAGATTTTTTTTTATCTGTGGCTCTTGATGGTTTGAGGTTGCCACCTTTTCAGCCAAGTCTGAGATATATGAGGAAAAGAGAAAATCCAGTGAACTCACTATCGTGTGTTTCATCTGATCCCGAGGTTTCCTGCTGGTCTCCTCCTTCTCTTCTCCTTTCAGAGACTCTGTATGTTTGTTTTATAAATAATATAGTTTTTGTTGTACTTAGAAGGAAGAATAAGAAAAAAGTATGTCCACTCCATCTTCCTGGAACTGGAAGTTTCTTTTTTCTTTTAAGGCTAACAGCTGTAACCCATTACACTAAATCCTTCCTCTGACTATCCCAACCTCTCATAAATTTGATGCCAGAGGGACAGAAACATGGAGTTCGCCCATCCCTGTTCAGCTGGAGATGAACTCACATCAGGGAGCAGTTTGTGTTGCAGCCAGAGAAACTGCAGCACGAATAAAAAGCACAAAGAGCACAGGCTATTTAGGCAGAAACCCCTGGTTTCCTGTGTTAGCCTATCCCTTGTTCTGTCTATTAATCTTATTAGTCTCTATCAGAGTCAGTGATTTGGAGCTTAAATTTTTATTTAAGCTTTGCCCACAGATTGAGGTAAGTAATTCAAAGATAATAGATGGCTAATATTTTTATTTTATGTTAGAAAATAATTAAGAAATTTAAAGTACCTTTTACTTTTACAGGCATTGAAGAAAAATTTAGGCCTTTTTATTTAAGTCAATTAGAAGAAAGTGTAGAAGAGGACGTGAAGAGTTTAAAGGTAGGCAATATAGCAGATGCTCAAAATACTAACATAGCAAAATATATACTGTCAATCATGAAAACCAAAACAAAGTGATTTGTTATTGAGATTTGAGGTAAGCTAGCTTGGTAAACATATAAAACAAAATGAGCAATTGTCTGCAAATATCATCCTGTTGGCATACTGGACCCATTTCTCCTTCAAAACTCATGAAATGAGAGAAAACATATACAGCAATATGAAAACAAAAGCACAATGTCGCTGGCAAAGATTGGAAAGTACCATAAGTGGATCAGCCATTTTGAGGAATTCTTGAAAGATAGAAAGACCACAGAATTACTCTGCTGAGACATATAACAGACAAGGAATACTAGCCCAAGACATAATGCTGAGGAAGAAGTACCAGAGGGGCAGTCTTGGGTCAGTGTGCAGAAGTAACAGCACAGTCACCTGGGATGTTGACAGGGGAGTCATCTGAGAACCTCATTTATGCTATTTAGGAAAGTCGGCTTCTCTCCCTCCTTCCCCTGTACTTAGCAACAGATGGCAGCAGCATCTGCCCAAGACTGAAGCAAGGAGGTGGTTTCTGGGGTTAGAGGGGCATGACAAGGCCCAGTTAGGAACCAATCAACTAAGAGGAATGGAGATGACCCCGCCCCCCTGCCAACTCTGGAATCAAGCTACTGCCATCCATCTTCCAGCAACTTACCCCATAATCATGAACAGGAGACTACGGCAAATAAAACAGGCAGAGACTTTAAAATATAATTTAAAAAAGAGATTAGAATCAGCTAAGATAAACTCTAAGGCAAAAAATCATTCCCTTAAACAATCAGGGATATTTCATAATGATAAAAGGCCCAATTCATCTGGAAAGTATAACTGCTTTAAATGTGGATCTACCTTCAATAACATGACCTCAAAATCCACCAGCCAAAAGTGACAGAACTCAAAGAGAAACAGACAAATCCACAATTACAACTGAAGATTTTAATACACATCTCTCTTCAATTGATAGAACAAGCAAACAAAAATCAGTAAGGATATAGAAGACAGGAAGAACATGACGAACACACTTGACCTAACGGAAACACAGGATACGCTGCACCTAATAACCGCAGCGCACCTACCTGCTGCACCTAGTAACTGCAGCGTACCTACCTGCTGCACCTAGTAACTGCAGAGTACCTACCTGCTGCACCTAGTGACTGCGGCGTACCTACCTGCTGCACCTAGTGACTGCGGCGTACCTACCTGCTGCACCTAGTGACTGCGGCGTACCTACCTGCTGCACCTAGTGACTGCGGCGTACCTACCTGCTGCACCTAGTGACTGCGGCGTACCTACCTGCTGCACCTAGTGACTGCGGCGTACCTACCTGCTGCACCTAGTGACTGCGGCGTACCTACCTGCTGCACCTAGTGACTGCGGCGTACCTACCTGCTGCACCTAGTGACTGCGGCGTACCTACCTGCTGCACCTAGTGACTGCGGCGTACCTACCTGCTGCACCTAGTGACTGCGGCGTACCTACCTGCTGCACCTAGTGACTGCGGCGTACCTACCTGCTGCACCTAGTGACTGCGGCGTACCTACCTGCTGCACCTAGTGACTGCGGCGTACCTACCTGCTGCACCTAGTGACTGCGGCGTACCTACCTGCTGCACCTAGTGACTGCGGAGTACCTACCTGCTGCACCTAGTGACTGCGGAGTACCTACCTGCTGCACCTAATAACTGCAAAGTACCTACCTTTAAAGGCTTTTCAAGAACATACAGAGCATTTTCAAAAACTGACCATGTGCTGGGAAATCAAGTCTCAATTTAAAAGGATTGTAATCATAAAAATGTCCTCTGACTATATTTCAGTTATGATCAAAATTAATTTTAAAAAGATAATTGGAAAATCTTATGTGGTTAGAAGTAACAAAATATACTTTTAAATATCCCTTGGATCAAAAAAAATAAATCACAATGGTATTTAGAAAATATTTTTCACTGAAGGCTAACAAAACAGTACATATTAAAATTATAAAATGCACTTTGCAAAGGAGTACTTAATACAACCTTAAATAAATAAATATTTCATATATATATATGAAGAAAGGCTGAAAATTAATTAGCCAAACATTATCTGAAGAAGATAGCAAAATAAACCTAGAGAAAAAAGAAGTAAATAATAAGGAAAAGAGCATAAATTAATGCCGCAGAAAGTAACTAACAGCAGATCAAAAAATCCAAATATTGGTTATTCGAAAGGCTAATACAATAGACTAATTAAGACTGATAGAGCCAGGTGTGAGGTAATCCCAGTTACTTGGGTGGCTGGGGTGAGAGGATCGTTTGAGGCCAGGAGTTGAGACCAGCCTAGGCCACATAGTGAGACCCCATCTCTAAAAAAATAAAATAAAAAATTAATGAGACATGGTGGCATGTGCCAGTAGTCCCATGAAGGCTGAGATGGGAGGACTGCTTGAGCCCAGGAGTTTGAGGCTGGAGTAAGCTATGATCATGCCACTGCACTCCAACCTGGGCAACAGAGTGAGACCCTACTTCTGAGAAAA
This sequence comes from Gorilla gorilla gorilla, assembly GCF_029281585.2. NCBI lineage: Eukaryota > Metazoa > Chordata > Mammalia > Primates > Hominidae > Gorilla > Gorilla gorilla. The sequence continues at coordinate 20,709,914 of NC_073229.2, forward strand.
AAAAAAAGAAAAAAAAGACTGACAAAAAAGGAGACAAGATTGAAATCCATGAATAAGGAGGAATCACTATAGGTCCTGCAGACATCAAATGGTATTAAGAGAATATTATGAACAACTTTTTGTTAATTATTTTAAAATTTAGATAAAATGGACCAGTGTCTTAAAAAAGTTCAATTTAGCAAAGCTAACTCAAATAGAGGTAGAAACTTAGAATATTCCTGTAACTGTTAAAAGAAGCAGTGATAAAAAAAAAAAACTTCCTATAGAGAAAACCCCACAGAGAGCTTCATCAATGATTTCTGCCAAATATTCAATGAAGAAATTATGTCAATCTTATACAGTTTTCTCTAGATAATAGAGAAGAGAGAACTCTTCCAGATTCACTTTGTGTAAGCATAACCTTGATTCCCAAAACTGGAAAATAAGGTACAAGAAAGGAAAATTACAGACCAATCTTGTTTAACAGTATAGATGCAAAAGTTCTAAATAAAATACTATAAACAAACTCAATTCATCAAAGAACAAACGCAAAATTGGGTTTCTGCCAAGAATGCAAAGTTAGTTTAACTTTATGAAAATCTGTCATTATAATTTATTACATTGTCTTCTTAAATGAGAAAAAGATATATCTTTTCAATAGATGCAGATAAATCTGTTGATAAAATGTAATGTTTATTCATGATTAAAAATGCTAGCAAGTCAGAAAAGAAATTCCTTTTCTGATAATAAGGTATCTTGAAACGAACAGAAGTTTTGTACTTATTTTAACAAAATGTTAACAGCCTTTTTTTTTTTTTTTTTTGAGGCAAGGTCTTACTCTGTTGCCTAGGCTGGAGTGCAGTGGCGTGATCACGGCTCACTGTATCCTTGACCTCCCAGGCCGAAGCGATCCTCTCACCTCAGCCCCCTGAGGGACCACAGGCATGCACCACCATGCCTGGCTAATTTGTATTTTTTGTAGAGACAGGATTTTGCCATGTTGCCCAGGCTGGTCTCAAACTCATGAGCTCAAGTCATCTGCCCTCTTCAGCTTCCCAAAGTGCTGGAATTACAAGGCGTGAGCCACTGTGTCCAGCCCACCTTTCTTTGAAATAATATGCAAGACCAAGCTACTTACCACCCCTATTTCTGGTCAGCCTGGTACTGGAGGCCCTAGCTATTTTAGTAGAGCAAGAAAAAGAAAGAAGAGATATAGGATTGGAAAAGAAGAAACAAAACTGTTCATAGGTTATAGGATGTGTACATAGAAAAACTCAAAAGTATCTTTTAAATTAATAGTTTAGTTATAAAAATCAATATATAAAAATAAATCTTACAAAAGGTATGTAGTAACTCTAATAAAAGCGTAACCTTAATTGAGAGACATAAGACCAAAGTAAGTGAAGAAATATACCATTTACTTTGTGATTCGGAAGTCACCATAGTATGAAGATGTCAGCTCTTCCCAAATTGATCTATAGAATCAATGCAATCTCAACCAATATCTCAAGTTTTTTTTGTTTTTTTTTTTTTTTTGAGACGGAGTTTTGCTCTGTCTCCCAGGCTGGAGTGCAGTGGCATGATCTCGGCTCACTGCAAGCTCTGCCTCCTGGGTTCATACGATTCTCCTGCCTCAGTCTCCTGAGTAGCTGGGACTACAGGTGCCCACCACCACACCCAGCGAAATTTTTTTTTTTTTTTTTTAATAGAGACGGTGTTTCACCGTGTCAGCTAGGATGGTCTCGATCTCCTGACCTCGTGATCTGCCCGCCTCAGCCTCCCAGAGTGCTGGGATTACAGGTGTGAGGCACCGTGCCCAGCCAAGTATTTTGTTTTGTTTTGTTTTGTTTTTTGAGACAGAGTCTTGTTCTGTTGCCCACGCTGGAGTTCAGAGGCGCAATCTCGGCTCACTGAAACCTCTGCCTCCCGCGTTCAAGCGATTCTCCTACCTCAGCCTCCTGAGTAGCTGGGATTAAAAGCGTGCGCCACCATGCCCGGCTAATTTTTGTATTTTTAGTAGACATGGGGTTTCACTATGTTGGCCAGGCTGGTCTCAAACTCCTGACCTCAAATGGTCCGCCTGCCTTGGCCTCCCAAGGGCTGGGATTACAGGTGTGAGCCACCATGCCCGGCCTATATCTCAACCTTTTAGTTGTGTGTGTGTGGCAAGTGGGTGTGAGGAGTGGAACTTGACAGACCTACTCTGAAATCCATATGAAAAGGTAAAGAAGAGAATAAGAACAGCCAGGATGCCCTTGAAGAAGGACAAGACTAGTAGTGAAGGGTTTGCCTTAACAGATTCTTGTCAAGAATTATTATAAAGCTATATTAAAAAGACAGTGGTATTGGTGTAGGTTGGACAGACACTGTTGGAATGGAGTTGAAAACCCATAGATCTACACATACCTAGAAACTTGATTTTCACAGAGATGGCACTGTAGAGCAGTGGGGAAGTGACAGTCTTTTCAGTAAATGGTGCTGAGACTACTGGGTATCCACATGGTACAGAAATGAAATTGGGCTTCTACCTTACACCATACCAAAAAATCAACTCCAGGTTGATTACTGACAGAAATGTGAAAAATAAAATTATAAAGCTATTGGAAAATATAGGAGAATTTGTCCATATCCTCAGGGTAGGGGATGCTCAACAGTATACAAAAGCATTAGCTGTAGTGGTAAGAATTGATAAATTTTAAAATTTATAAAATTTTAAATGAATGTTTAAAACGAATTTATAAACGAATTCGTTGTAAAATTCTATAAATTATTTATAAATATATACATTTATAAATTTAGAAGATTTTTAAATGAATGTATACATTCATTTTAAAACTTTTATTCATCAAAATAAACCATTAAGAGAATGGAGGCAGGGTGTGGTGGCTCATGCCTGTAATCCCAGCACTTTGGGAGGCTGAGGTGGGAGGATCGCTTGAGGCCAGGAGTTTGAGACTAGCCTGGGCAACATAGTGAGACCTCCTCTTTACAAATAATAATTAAGAAATTAGCTGGGCGTGGTGGTGCCCACTTGTGGTCCCAGCTACTCAGGAGGCTGAGATGAGACAACTGCCTGGGCCTGGGAGGCTGCGCCATTGCGCTCCAGCCTGGGTTACTGAATGAGACCCCATCTCCAATAAATAAATAAATAAATAAATAAATAAATAAATAAATAAATAAATAAACCAGTCACAGAATGGGAGAAGTGCAACACACACGTAACTGACAAAGGACTTGAATACATAAAATCTAGAGAAATTTTATAAATCGGAAAGGAAAAGATATGCAACCCAGTTAAAACAGGGATGAAATAGCTGAATGGGCACTTCACCAAAGAGAATAAATACACCAAAAAAGTGCACAACTTTACTGGTAATTAGAGAAATGCAAATTAAAACCACAATAAGATAATACTATGTGTCTAAACATTGGCAAACATGGCAAGGCTTTTCTAAACAACATGAAATAAATCCAAATAAACAGTGAAATGTGTTTATGGATGGAAAGACTTGACATACTAAAGCTTTCTCCCCAACATCATTTATAAAAGGAGTGCAATCCTAATTAAAAGCACAACCAAATTCTTTATGGAATTCAACAAGCTGACTCTTTAAGTTACACAAAATGTACAAAGATAGCTAAGAAAATTCTGAAGGAGGAGATCAGAACAGTGTAGACTACAGCAAGGATAATCAAATAGATTAATAGAAAAGGTGAGACTTTGCAGGTTGGGTTTTCCAGAAGCAGCCACTGAGTTGGAGATTGGGGTGCAAGGAAGGAGTGGGAAGCAGGAATGAGCAGAGGAAGAAGTCAGAAGGCAACGAAGCCTGACAGAGAGCTCTGGCAGCGGGGAGCACTGAGCAAATGCCCCTCAGGCTTGTCCCACGTCAGACTGAAATGGCCAAGGCTTTATCCCCTCGCCTTTCTCAGTCACTGGCTCAGAAGGGGAGTACCTGGGGCAAAGGAGTTCACAGCTGCAGGCTGTTTGTTCACTCAGCTCCTTGCAACAGGGCCGCAAATCCCTCCTTGAGGGGGAATCTGAGAGGCCCATCACTGTGTCTACCACAAAGTCCAAAATCAATCCATGTATGTTTCTTAAGCCACACACAAAATTCGCAAGGTATAAAGAAAAAAAAGATTATTGTATATGACTTCATGAAAATGGAAAGGTAGTCGAAAAGGAGAAATTGTGTTTAGCAAAGGATTAATATCCAGAATATTTAATAGAGTGCCTACAAATAAAAAACAAAAATAGGCCGGGCGCGGTGGCTCACGCCTGTAATCCCAGCACTTTGGGAGGCCGAGGCTGGTGGATCACAAGGTCAGGAGATCGAGACTATCCTGGCTAACATGGTGAAACCCCGTCTCTACTAAAAATACAAAAAATTAGCCAGGCGTGGTGGCAGGCACCTGCAGTCCCAGCTACTTGGGAGGCTGAGGCAGGAGAATGGTGTGAACCCAGGAGGCGGAGCTTGCAGTGAGCTGAGATGGAGCCACTGCACTCCAGCCTGGGTGACAGAGCGAGACTCCGTCTCAAAAAAACAAACAAAAAAACCAAAATAAAAGAAAAATAATAGACAAAGAACATAGACAATTCAAAAAAGAAACTGAACAACATACTTCAGAAAAGATATTTGGCCTTGCCAACAGAGAAAGGCAAAATGAACCCGTTACAATTTTTCATCCATTAGATTGAAATTTTTGAAAGATTAGTGATACAGTGTGTTGGTGAAAATGCAGAATAACAAGCAGTCTTCTGCAGTATTGGTAAGAGTGGCGAAGTTTATTAGAAGGTGAGGCACCCAACAAACTCCACAAGCCCATAAGTTTGGCTGCAGTTCTACTCTCAGTAATCTATACCGCTCACGTGCACTCAAAGATGTAGTTTCCATTCTTTGTACCTTAGTTTATAAGAGTGAAAAATTAGAAACAATTCAAATGTCCATAAATAACTGCCCTAAATTATGATTCATCTAAACTACAGAATACTAATAGCCATTTAAAAGAAAGAGGTGGAAACTAACATGTAATGATATAGAAAGATCTTCAAGATTAGCTGTTAGTGAAAAAAATAAGTCACAAAACAATACTTATAGTGTGGTCCTTTTAATGTTAAAGATATATATATCTTGGCCGGGTGCAGTGGCTCATGCCTGTAATTCCAGCACTATGGGAGGCCGAGGTGGACAGATCACTTGAGGTAAGGAGTTGGAGACCAGCTGGCCAACATGGTAAAACCCCGTCTCTACTAATAATACAAAAAAAACTGGCCAGGTATGGTGGTGCATGTCCATAATCCCAGCTACTCAGGAGGCTGAGGCATGAGAATTGCTTGAACCTGGGAGGTGGAGGTTGCAGTGAGCCAAGATTGTGCCACTACACTCCACCCTGGGCAACAGAGTGAAACTGTGTCTCAAATATATATATATTTCTGGAATGTGTGTGCAAATTCCTAGAGAGAGAATAAGAGTGATATGCATCACACTCTGGGTAAGGCTTACCTCTAGGGAATGGAAGAGTAGGTGCTGAAGGAATGTTTGGGTGCTATTCTATGTGATTCTGCATTGTTTGAATCTTTGGGGGTTTTTTTGGTTTTCTTTTTGAGACAGTCTTACTGTCTTACCACCACACCCAGCTAATTTTTTTGTACTTTTAGTAGAGATGGGGTTTCACCATGTTGGCCAGGCTGGTCTTGAACTCCTGACCTCAAGCAATCTGCTCGCCTCGGCCTCCTAGAGTGCTGGGATTACAGGCGTGAGCCACCATGCCTGGCCTGTTTGAATCTTTCAAAAGGACTTTGTACTTAACATATTTGTGTAATAAAAATAACTATAAAAAGAAAATCAATTTGATAAAATAACAAAAATACTTTTCATATTAGGCTAAGCAGGGTGGCTCGTGCCTGTAATCTTAGCACTTTGGGAGGCTGAGGTGGGTGGATTTCTTGAGGCCAGTTCAAAACCAGCAACATGGCAAAAACCGATCTCTACAAAAAATACAAAAATTAGCCAAGCGTGGTGGCGCATGCCTGTTGTCCCAGCTACACAGGAGGCTGAGGTGGCAGGCTCTCTTGAGCCTGGAGGTTGAGCCTGCACTCTAGCCTGGAGGACACAGTGAGACTCTGTCTCAAGAAAAAAAAAAACAAAAAACCCTTTTCATGTTAATTAAAAACAATAAACATACAGCTGGGTGAGGTGGCTCATGCCTGTAATCCCAGCTCTTTGGGAGGACAAGCTGGGAGGATTGCTTGAGCCCAGGAGTTGGAGGTTTCAGTGAGCTATGACCATGCCACTGCACTCCTGCCTGGGCGACAGAGGGAGATTCGATCTCTAAAAATAAACATACAAAGAGACAAAAACAATATATAGAATGCTACAAAGTGTGAACATAATTAATACCTTCTGTCATTCTCCCCTAGATCATGCGTATTCATTTAGCTAGTATTTTTGACCACTTATTTATATAGCAGACAATCTGTTAAGAGCAAAATACAAATAAAACTAGGAAAAAAAAAACTTGAAGGAAAAATACCAAAGTGTTAACATTTTATCTTTGGGTGTAGGGCAAAACTATGGATAGGTTTTAAGAATATATAATTTTCTATGTTTTCTATAATGAGGATTATTGCTTCTATAAGGAAAAAGTTTTTTACTGTGGCAAAATATACTTAACATAAAATTCTCTATTTTAACCATTTTTAAGTGAACAATCCAGTGGCATTAAGTACATTCATAATGTTGTGCGGCCATTACCACTATCTATATCTAGAACTTTTTTATCATCCCAAACTGAAACTGTACCTGCTAAATGGTTAACTCCCCATTCCTCCCTCTCCCAGCCCCTGGTAGCTTCTATTCTGTTTTCTGTCTCTGAATTCTAGGTAGCTCCTAGCAAAAGGATCACACAATGTATTTCCTTTGGAGTCTGGCATATTTCACTTAGCATAATGTTTTCAAGGTTCATCTGTTTCATAGCATGTATCAGAATTTCATTCCCTTTTATGGCTGAATAACATTTCATCATATGGATATACAGGTTGAACATCCCTAAACCCAAAATCCAAAATTCAAAATCCTCCAAAATCTGAAACGTTTTGAGTGCCAGCATGATGCCACAAGTGGAAAATACCACACCTGACACCTTTGCTTTCTGATAGTTCAGTATCCTCAAACTTTGTTTCATGCACAAAATTATTAAAATATGGTATAAAGTGACCTTCAGGCTATGTGTATAAGGTGCATATGAAACACAAATAAACTTCATGTTTAGACTTAGGTCCTCTCCCCACGATCTGTCATTCTGTACATGCAAATATTCCCAAATTGGAAACAATCCAAAATCCAAAACACTTCTAATCCCAAGCATTTTGGATAAGGGATACTACACCTGCACCATATTTTGAGTTCCTGCCTTCAGTTCTTTGGGGTATATATATCCAGGTGTGGAATTGCTAGATCATATGGTAATTCTATGTATAACTTTTTTTTTTTTTTCTGAGACAGAGTCTCCCTCTGTCGCCCAGGCTGGAATGCAGTGGCACCATCTCGGCTCACTGCAACCTCCACCTCCCGGGTTCAAGCGATTCTCCTACCTCAGCTTCCCGAGTAGCTGGGATTACAGGCATACACCACCACGCCCGGCTAGTTTTTTGTATTTTTAGTAGAGATGGGGTGGTTTCACCATGTTGTCCAGGCTGGTCTCAAACTCCTAACCTCAGGTGATCTGAGGTCCCAAAGTGCTGGGCTTACAGGCGTGAGCTCCCATGCCTGGCCATGTTTAACTTTTAAGAACTGTTAAATCGTTTTACACAGTAGCTACACCATTTTATATTCCCCACCAGCAATGCACAAGGATTCTAATTTCTCCACCATCTTACCAACACTTTTTATTTATCATTTTCATATTATAGTCACTCTAAGGAGTGTGAAAGTGTACCTCATGGTGGTTTGGACTTGCATTTCCCTATGACTCATGATGTTGAGCATCTTTTCATGGCTTACTGGCCATTTGTATATCTTCTATGGAGAAACTGCTATTCAAGTTCTTTGCCCATTTTTGAATTGGGTTGTTTGTTTTTTGTTGTTGAGTTGTAGGATTTTTTTTTTAATGTTCTGGATTTCATCCGTTTTCAGATATATATTGTTTGCAATTTTTTCCCCATTATTTTATTTTATTTATTTATTTTTTTTGGAGACAGAATCTTGCTCTGTCGCCACCCAGACTGGAGTGCAGTGGCAGAATGTTGGTTCACTGCAACCTCTGCCTCCCAGGTTCAAGAGATAACTCCTGCCTCAGCCTCCCGAGTAGCTAGGACTACAGGCACACACCACCACGCCTGGTTAGTTTTTGTGTTTTTAGTAGAGACAAGGTTTCACCATGTTGGCCTGGCTGGTCTCGAACTCCTGACCTCATGTGATCCACCTGCCTTGGCCTCCCAAAGTATTTTTTCCTTATTCTGTGGGTTATCTTTTTACTCTTTTCATAGTATCCTTTGATGCACAGAAGCTTTTAATTCTGATGTATTATTTTTACTCTTTACTTTTGTTTGTGCTTTTGTGTCATAACCAAGAAATCGCTGCCAAGTCCAATGTCATGAAGCTTTTTCCCTGTGTTTTTTTCTAAGAATTTTTGTGGCACTAGCCCTTAAATTAAGTCTTTGATCCATTGTGAGTTAATTTTTATATGGTATGAAATAAGGGTCCAACTTCATTATTTCATATGTGTATATTCAGTTTTCCCCCATCGAATGCTCTTGGCAACCTTGTCAAAAATCAATTGGCCATTTATAGGAGGGTTTATTCCTAGGCTTTCCATTCTGCCCCACTGGCATATGTGCCTGTCTTTATGCCAGTACTACACTGTTTTGAATACTGTAGCTTTGTAGTAAGTTTTGAAATCAGGAAGTGTGAGTAGTCCTACAACCTTGTTCTTTTTAAAGATCATTTTGGCTATTTGGGAAAAACATTAATTTTAAAAAATTACTACTTGTAAGATCTGTGTGAAATTTCTACCTTCTGAAAATATGAATTCTTCTCGTTAAAATTTTCTGGGACTCTATTTCCTGCTGTTCACTAAAGTGTGTATTTATGCTCTTAATTATAGAAAGAGTATTCAAACGAAAATGCAGTTGTGAAGAGAATGCAGTCTCTTCAACTTGATTGTGTGGCAGTACCTTCAAGCCGGTCAAATTCAGGTAAATTACTCTATGGTCAAAATCTATTCATTTATTTGTTTGGTTACTCATTCACTCCACTCTCTAAAAGACTATTCAGGGCCATATGGGAAACAGAAGAAACTATAAAAGTGAACACCTGCCTTACAGGAATTTATAATAATATTCGAGAGTCAAGTTACATGTATTTGAAATATGAAGTAACAGTGTGCTCACCAGTCATAGAGTGTTCTGAACAAAAGGCCTAACATATCTGATGGGGAGAAGTGACGGTTCAGAAGAAGGAAGGGGACATATGTGAGAGCAAAGTCCCTGAGGAGCTCGGAGTGACTTAGAGCCAGGATACAAGCAGAGAGGCTGGTCTCAGGTCAAGTAGGGATACTTTTTTCACTGTAACAAAAGGGATGGCAGAGTATAGGATACTGAAGCCGCTTAGCTACCTGATCTGTGGCTAATTACTTAACCTCTTCTAAACTTCACCCATCAAATCATAATTGCTCCTCCTCTCATAGGGCTCTTCAAGAATGAAAGAATTCATGGGACATGCTTAGGACAGAGCTGCTGCAGATCTTTTTTTTTTGGAGACAGAGTCTGTCATCCCGGCTGGAGTGCAGTAGTGTGATCTTGGCTCACTACAACCTCCGCCTTTCAGGTTCAAGCGATTCTTCTGCCTTAGCCTCCCAAGCAGCAGGGATTACAGGCATGCACCACCATGCCCGGCTAATTTTTGTATTTTCAGTAGAGATGGGGTTTCACCATGTTGGCCAGGCTGGTCTCGAACTCCCGACCTCAGGTGATCCGTCCGCCTCAGCCTCCCAACGTGCTAGGATTACAGGCGTGAGCCACCGCACCCAGCCACAGATCTTATTTTCCACCTGAATTGCTCCAAGGAGACAACCACCTTCTCTGCTCCAAACCAAGTCCCTTTTTTCCTCGATCATCCCTGCAACAGCCGCTTTTCTCTTGCTTGCTATAATTTTCCTAGTACTCTCTCACTGCCAGCGAGGAGCTCCTATTATTATTTGTAAAGCTTGTGGGAAGAGGACCGTCTCCTAAATGCTTTGGACTGGTCTCGTACTTGTTTTCTGTGTTACTTTGAGATACAGATTCATGACGGCGCTCAGATTTTATTTTACTTTTTAATGTTTCATGACACCCATTCTAATGTTGATCATTTCTTCTCAGCCACAGAACAGCCTGGTTCACTGCACAGTTCCCAGGGACTTGGGATGGGTCCTGTGGAGGAGTCCTGGTTTGCCCCCTCCCTGGAGCACCCACAAGAAGAGAATGAGCCCAGCCTGCAGAGTAAACTCCAAGACGAAGCCAACTACCATCTTTATGGCAGCCGCATGGACAGGCAGACGAAACAGCAGCCCAGACAGAATGTGGCTTACAACAGAGAGGAGGAAAGGAGACGCAGGGTCTCCCATGACCCTTTTGCACAGCAAAGACCTTACGAGAATTTTCAGAATACAGAGGGAAAAGGCACTGCTTATTCCAGTGCAGCCAGTCATGGTAATGCAGTGCACCAGCCCTCAGGGCTCACCAGCCAACCTCAAGTACTGTATCAGAACAATGGATTATATAGCTCACATGGCTTTGGAACAAGACCACTGGATCCAGGAACAGCAGGTCCCAGAGTTTGGTACAGGCCAATTCCAAGTCATATGCCTAGTCTGCATAATATCCCAGTGCCTGAGACCAACTATCTAGGAAACACACCCACCATGCCATTCAGCTCCTTGCCACCAACAGGTAAATGGGTCTTCGATAGTCACAATCTTGTCTTTTTTTATTTTTCAGAAAATAAAGCCACCAAGCAGCTCTATTCTAGATTGTGGGTTACAATGGGGACAGAGGGCATCATCAGCTGCCAGATGCAAATTGCCCCTGTGGAATGGACCCTGCCAGACCACTTGGTCTGGGAGTATTTCATCTGGGGCTAGGATTCATCACAGATGCCCGCAAGCATCGGGTTACAGGTCCTTGTGACTGGCAGGCATCTTTGACTCTAACCTGGAGTGCATAGTAGTCCTATTTCACCCAATCTCTGATAAATGGGAAGTTATCTGCTTATTTGCTTTTACCTTGCTTGCTACTTTTTGAAGGTAAGAAATCAGTCTTGGATATTTTTGTTTCTGACCTTATATAGCTCAAAGACTACCATTAGTGATGAAAAATTTTCTTTTAACTCCCATATCTCTATCAGGTGAAGTAAAAGGTAGGTGATAGTAGTTACTGGCAGCCTAGAATGGAAGTGAGTTAATGTAATATCCAGCATTTTTATCAAATAATACTCACCAACATCACCTTAACTACCTGAACAGCATCTACCAGTGATACCCACAGGTGTCCTGGAGATCTTGAAATCATCTCAGGTAGGGGAAGCTTTCAGAACCACAGAGCTTAGTTACATTTTCTTTCAAAAGGCCAAATTCTCCAAAAACGTCCTATGCAAACATCCTCGATTTCTTCCATAGGTTTTATGATAAGATCTGTAGAATGCAAAATATTGGATTAGACATTAAGCAGTATCCAAGTCATGTATAATCCTATGAGCAGAATGTCCTTTTGTTTCCTTCATGTTGGGGATAAAATTTTTTATTAGTATTGCCATATCATTTTATTCATTCATGATTAAGTCAATAAAAATTTCAGCTGGGGCCATGGTTGGCCAGGCGTGGTGGCTTATGCCTGTAATCTCAGCACTTTGGGAGGCTGAGGTGAGTGGATCACTTGAGGCCAGGAGTTCGAGACCAGCCTGGCTAACATGGTGAAACCCTGTCTCTACTAAATAATACAAAAATTAGCCAGGCGTGGTGGCGCATGCCTTTAGCCCCAGCTACTAGGGAGGCTGAGGCAGGAGAATCACTTGAACCCTGGAGACAGACGTTGCAGTGAGCTGAGATCATGCCACTGCACTCCAGCCTGGGCAACAGAGTGAGATTGTGTCTCGAAAAAAAAAAAAAAAATTCCACTGGCTGGGCACAGTGGCTCACGCCTGTAATTCCAGCACTTTGGGAGGCCGAGGTGGGAAGATCACGAGGTCAGGAGATTGAGACCATCCTGGCTAACACGGTGAAACCCCGTCTCTACTAAAAATACAAAAAAAAAAAAAAAAAAAAATAGCTGGGCATAGTGGTATGCGCCTGTAATCCCAGCTACTCGGGAGGGTGAGGCAGGAGAATCACTTGAACCCGGGAGGCAGAGGTTGCAGTAAGCCGAGATCGCATCACTGCACTCCAGCCTGGGTGACAGAGCGAGACTCTGTCGCAAAAAAAAAAAAAAAAAAAAAAAAAAATTCCAAAACTCTTCCCACTTTGTGACGTGCAGTTCTCCAGGCACTGGAGCTATAACTGAACAAACAGCCTGAGTCCCTTCCCTCACAGTTTAAATCCTAGTGGACAGAAGGCAGACCCTAAACCAATATTTAATGTGTCATTTTTTATCTTTTTTCTACATGAGCAACCCAAATACACCCGTTTAGTGCCAGAAATCTCTTTGTGTTTTCGCCTCGCTCTGGTTCCTGGTTCTGCCAGTGACAGATGTACAGGGATGCAGCTTCTTCAGGATTCTGAGATGCTTTCAGTGGGGAAGGGGCGCTTGGATCTACAATAGATAATAGAATTTTCTGTGTTTCTGCTCCCAAAGATGATCCTGCCAGGTACTAAGCTAGTAAATGAACACGCTGAGTTTCTCCTTGCAAATTTAAATAAGTCTTCTGCTTGCTTTTATCATCAAAAAGTCCTAACTCTATACCAAAATGTGAGTTTTCTAATTTGCCATACCATAGAAGAAGGGTGTGTATCCAGTAAGTACAAAAGGAAAATAAATGTCTTCCTTTCAGTGAAAGAGCTCTTACACCCACTGCTTTTTATTCACTGTGCTGCTTGAAGTGAGGTTAGAAAAGGAAAGCTCACTGGGCTAACAGTCAGGAGACCCAGGTCTAGTCCTGCTTGTGCCGGTCACTATATGGTTGACTTTGGGAAAGTCATTTGCCTCTCCAGAGTTCATTCTCCTCAATTATAAATGAAAATGTTACAACTGAAAATTTATATATTATCAGCTCTAGTATGTTTCTAATATTGCATTAGTTTCTCCACTTCGTAACTTTCATGGTTTTTCCAGTGGCCAGATTTGGGCAGAAAGCACTGATTCAAGAACACAAATTTCCAAGTAGAGAGGTGCAGGGTAAATAAACCTCCATGTAAGCCCGCGGTGAGCGCAGACTGTGAGTGACAAACACGGTGTCAGTGTAAGCTGGAGGTGGTGGGCCAGGAGGATTAAACAGGGTAAGGCAGCTTAGCACCGTGCCTGGCGATGCGCAGAGTAAGTGCTCAGTAAACGGTAGCTGCTGTTATTAGCACTGTTATTATCATTGTTAACAAAGAACACCTGGACAGCCTTGAGCACTGGAAGGCACCTCAGAGACTGTCACAGGGGTTCCTTGCTAGGATTCCAAGGACCCCGGTTTCAGCAGCTTCACGAACACCCTGAATTGCACACAGATGGCGTGTGTGCGCACATCCTATATTTCTTACACCTTTCAGTAGAGAGGGTCCCTAGTTTCCTTGGCTTCCTCAGAGAAAATGTAACAAATGAGCATGGTGCCTGGTCCAGAGGGCGGCCTACCTTAGGGCCAGCTGTGCTGACGGAGGTACCTTGAGCTGATACTCATTTCCCTCCCTCCTCAGAACTGTCTTCTCAACCACCTTCTCTCTCCTACAAAGATATGCCAAGTGCTCTTTAGGGACAGTACCGATACTTGACAAATTCAGCTCAGCATGAATGTCATTGAGCCCATGCCCCATACCAAGGCCCAGGCTAGCGAGTGTAAGGAACACAAAAACAAGTGGGTGTGGTCGCTGCCCTTGGGACTCACATTCTAGTGGAGAAGTCAAACAGACCCAGCTCAGATACAGAGCGGCGCAGGGCAGAGTGCTGAGTCTAGGATTACAGTGCAGGCTCATGGAAGGAGGTGGAATTTGTGCTGGGCCTATGTCAGAAACTCACAAGCAGGGAGAAGCACGTGGGGAGGTCAGCAGTCCAGGCAGAGGCAGGAGCATCATGTCAGCAGATCAGTGGGAAATCTGGTGGGACTGGAGTCTCTGGAGTGGAGACAGGGAGGAGACAGTGAAAGGAAGATCAGAAACGAGGGTAGGGCAGAGCTGTGGCTAGCTTCTGAATACTGAACCTGAGAGGTTTGGGTTTATCAGGTAAAGGAGGAGGACCCTTCACAGATGTTGTTCAGAGTCGTGGGATCCCGCTGGGAAGTGTGGCTGAGCTTTGCTGTGTTGTTCATCCACTTCTGTTTTCTGACTTGGTGTTAGCCACATTTTTTTATGGTAAAATTCAAAAACATAAAATTTGCCATTTTAACCATTTTTACAGTGGCATTATCTAACATTCACATTGTTATGCAACCATCACCACCATCTATATAACTGTCTTAATCTTGCAAAACTAAAACTCTGTATCCATTAAACACCAACTCCCCAGCTCCCCTCCCAGCCCCTGACAACCACCATTCTACTCTCTGTTTCTGTGACTCTGACTATTCTAGGTACCTCATATGAGTGGAATCGTGCAGTATTTTTCTTTGTGGCTGGCTTCATTCACTTAGGAAATGTCCTCAAGCTTCATGCATGTTGTAGCATGTGATGTGATTCCCTTCCTTTTCAAGGCTGACTATTCCATTGTGTAGCTAGACCACAGTTGGGTTATCCACTCATCTGCTCATGGGTGCTTGGCTTACTTCCACCTTTTGGCTATTGTGAATAATGCTGCAATGAACACATGGGTAGAAATATTTCTTCAACACCCTGTTTTAGTTCTTTTGGGTATATACTCAGGAACGGAATTGCTGGATCATATGGTAATTCTATCTTTAATTTTTTTGAAGAATCACGATTTTTTTTTTTTTTTTTTTTTTTTTTTTGAGACAGACTCTCACTCTGTCACCAGGCTGGAGTGCAGTGGCACGATCTTGGCTCACTGCAAGCTCCGCCTCCTGGGTTCAAGTGATTCTCCTGCCTCAGCCTCCTGAGTAGCTGGGATTATAGGCGCCCACCACCACGCCTGGCTAATTTTTGTATTTTTAGTAGAGAAGGGGTTTCACCATGTTGGCCAGGCTGGTCTCGAACTCCTGACCTCAGGTGATCACCTGCATCAGCCTCCCAAAGTGCTGGGATTACAGGTGTGAGCCACCGCACCCGGCCCCCTATACTCTTTATAGCAGCGGCTGCACCATTTCACATTCCCACCAGCAGTGCACAAGGGCTTCATTTTTTCCACATCTTTGTCAATATGTGTTATTTCTGTCTTTTTTTTTTTTTGATCGTAGGCATCCTAATGGGTATGAGGTGGTTTAGCCAGATTTGAAAGAAGAAAAGTTTAAAGGGTGGCATAGGATAATTAACTTAATGTTTGGCATAAAGCCCTGCTTTTTTGCCATGCTGTATTTTTTTCTCTTGCTTTTGATCTAGAATTACTTACCTGTGTGTTTCTCTCTATTCAGATGAATCTATAAAATATACCATATACAATAGTACTGGCATTCAGATTGGAGCCTACAATTATATGGAGATTGGTGGGACGAGTTCATCACTACTAGACAGCACAAATACGAACTTCAAAGAAGAGCCAGCTGCTAAGTACCAAGCTATCTTTGGTAAGATACCCTGGAAGGACTCAACGCCTAGCAACCTTGAACTTTCTTACTTGTGAGAAGGACACAGTGGAATCTTAAAATTTCTCTGATAATTCTTCTTAAAAGTTTTCTCATGTTACTTCTGCAAAATATCTTTGTAATTTCCATATAATTCCTTTGTCATTTATTTATTTTTAATATGGAGATAATCACAGTATTTAATTTATGGATTTGTTATGAAAATTAAATGAGTTGATATGTATAAAAAGCTTAGAACACTGCCTGGCACATAGTAAGTTCTATAAAAAGTGTTAAACTTTCATCATTATCATCATCAGTATTACTTCTCAGACCCGGAAGAAATAGCTGTGTCAGGCCCTCATCGAAGGAGAGCCTGTAAAAGATAGAAGACTGTGCCCTCCACAGCACTTCTGTAATAAAATCAAGAGGGCTATCTCTTATAGGGTTCTATGGTGCAGCCCATAATGCTAATCCCAAAGTACAGTCTGGAAAAAGTCGTGAGGCCAAAACGACTTGATTAAGAACTCAGCTTTCTAATTAACCATGGGATTGGCACTTTTTTTTTTTTCTGTAAAGGAACCAATAGTAAATGTTGGGCCCTGCTGGCTTTGAGGTCTCTTGGAACTACTCACCTCTCTTATTGTAGTGCAAAAGCAACCACAGACAATATGTACATGAATGAGCACGGCTGTGTTCCAATAAAAGTTGATTTACAAATGCTGGCAGGAGTCAGATTTGGCCCACAGGCCATAGTTGGCCAACCCCTGGTCTAACCCATTTGAAGGACAGCTTTTAAAATACCTAGAACAGAACTTGCGAATGGTCAAGGGCACCTGTGGGAAT
Organism: Gorilla gorilla gorilla; assembly: GCF_029281585.2. Taxonomy (NCBI): domain Eukaryota; kingdom Metazoa; phylum Chordata; class Mammalia; order Primates; family Hominidae; genus Gorilla; species Gorilla gorilla. Next base: position 20,726,578 of record NC_073229.2, read on the forward strand.
CTAATGAAACCCAGGATCTACCCCCTACAGAAATATTGACAAAATTTGGAAAATATCTTGGGAAGTTCTTGGATTGCTGACAATCTATAAGATATGGATAGAGAGAGAGCCACATCACAGAGGGCTGAGGAAAGAAGAGAGGTTGAAAGGAAGAATGAAATGTTTTCTTCCTTATATTCTGTTTAATGAGGTAGTGTGGGGATTAACGAATTTTTTTTGTTGTGGTGGTTGTACATTTTTATTTGTTTCCTTTTATTATTTTTATGAAGGGCGAAGGGAAGGAACCAGTAGAAGGAGAGAGGTTATGGCTATTGGAGAAGAGGCAATGTCGGTCGGCAGTGGGGTGGAGTAAAGGAGGGGAAGGGTCCAAAAACACACCTTGAAGAGTATAGTTAACCTCGTCACTTGAAAGACAAGGAAGGCTTTGTAACTGAATGGGTTCACGCCTGCTGGACAATTCCTTGATTAAGTAAGAGGAAAGTGAACTGTTGGGCCGGGGTGGTGGTCAGGAGTTGAGCGGCTTTAACTCTGGCCAGATGTAAGTGGAGAATGTCTAAAAGGAACAAAAATGGTGGTTTTCCCTTTACATCCAGGAAGGTCTAATACCAACAGGGTCACTGGCTAAGATTGAATAGAACACCCAACCTCGTAGCCACACAGGGGTTTTGTTCACAGAGCCATCAGCTGTGGCTCAGGGATGTGTCTTCTAGGAGGAAGGAATGCCTTATTCTTTTTTGTTCTGTTTTTGAGACAACATCCTGCTCTGTGGCCCAGGCTGAAGTACAGTGGCACAATCGTGGCTCACTGCAGCCTCGAACTCCTGAGTTCAAGTGATCCTCCTGTCTCAGCCTCCTCAGTAACTGGGACTACAGGCATGTGCCACCATACCCAGCTAATTAAAAAAAAATTTTTTTTTTGGTAGAGACAGGTTCTTGCTGTGTTGCCCAGGACTGGTCTAGAACTCCCGGGTTCAAGTGATCCTCCTGCCTTGGCCTCCCAAAGTGTTGGGATTATAGGCATGAGCCACCACGCCAGGCCGGGAATGCCCTATTCTAATTCACATAAAGACTCCATGTGGGCTAGCAAGCATGTGAAATGTCTACCATTGCATCAACAGCTATATAACTAAGAAGTTATCTTTTTCACTGTCTTCTGGTACTCTTCATTTCACTTGGGTTTTTTAGCAATTCAGGAAGCTGGAATGTTTGAATGGGTTTTAGCTTGATACCTTCTTCTCTTTCCCATTTGGCAGATAATACCACTAGTCTGACGGATAAACACCTGGACCCAATCAGGGACAATCTGGGAAAGCACTGGAAAAACTGTGCCCGTAAACTGGGCTTCACACAATCTCAGATTGATGAAATTGACCATGACTATGAGCGAGATGGACTAAAAGAAAAGGTTTACCAGATGCTCCAAAAGTGGGTGATGAGGGAAGGCATTAAGGGAGCCACAGTGGGGAAGCTGGCCCAGGCGCTCCACCAGTGTTCCAGGATCGACCTTCTGAGCAACTTGATTTACGTCAGCCAGAACTAACCCTGGATGGGCTACGGCAGCTGAAGTGGACGCCTCACTTAGTGAATAACCCCAGAAAGTTGGCTGCCTCAGAGCATTCAGAATTCTGTCCTCACTGATAGGGGTTCTGTGTCTGCAGAAATATTGTTTCCTGTACTTCATAGCTGGAGAATGGGGAAAGAAATCTGCAGCAAAGGGGTCTCACTCTGTTGCCAGGCTGGTCTCAAACTTCTGGACTCAAGTGATCCTCCCGCCTCGGCCTTCCAGACTGCTGGGATATCAGGCATTGAGCAACTGCGCCCAGCCAACAATCCACTCTGAGGAAAGCGTAAGCAGGAAGACCTCTTAATGGCGTAGCACCAATAAAAAAATGACTCCTAGTTGTGTTTGGAAAGGGAGAGAAGAGATGTCTGAGGAAGGTCATGTTCTTTCAGCTTATGGCATTTCCTAGAGTTTTGTTGAAGCAAGAAGAAAAACTCAGAGAATATAAAATCAACTTTTAAAATTGTGTGCTCTCTTCTTCACGTAGGCTCCTGTTAAAAACAAAGTGCAGTAAAATTCTAAGCCCTGTTCAGAGACTTCGTGGATCACAACTGCAGCTCACTGCCACATCACAGGGTCCGTTAACATTAATATCCAATACTCTATCAGTCACTGTAGGCTCTAAGAACCACGTGCAGTCTTCAGCCCATTAAATTATTGATTATTTTTTAATTAATTGAATTTATATTGAGTTTTCAAATTAACTGAATGGATTTAAAGGGGTACCAAGGAGGGGGGAAACATCAGAATTTCCCAGGCAGTTGTTGCAAGGAATTGCTACTAACTGTGACTACAACAGAAATTCTTGATTGACTTTTAAAGTTATTTCCTGGCATTCTGGTACCTTCACCCAGCCTGGGTGCCCTGGAGAGGGAACAGGAAATGCTGATCTCTACCCCTGGGTGAGACCAGAACCTCAGGGCTGATACTGTTGAGTGGCTTCCTCGGTTTACTCTGTGTACTGTGAAAGTATTTTCATATTTTTTCTGTGTGCCAGAGTGAAAAAGGACAGCTTCTGAGTGTGGTAATTGTGCCTCTAGCACCTAACCTTTCAAAGCCCACCTGAAACCTGGGGGTGGATGAAAGAACTAGAATAGAAGACTGAAGCTGGGTAGGACGCTCAGTGTCTCCACTGGCATTTTGCTAAACCGACAAGGAAGGCTGTGTGCTTAGCTCTCCCCAGAGGGAGGGCGAGAAGGGTGTGGTGATGGTCAATCTGGCTGTCGGAACAGATTCTGGTGTCTTGGGCTGATAACAGTGTTGTTGATTCTGATTGTGAATCCCCTCAACTCCAGCAGACACATACACACCCCTGAAATGGGGCTGCAGAGCAGACTGTCTCAGCCTTGCCACTGTCGGCATCTCGGGCTGGGTAATTCTCTGTTGTGGGGACTGTCCTGTGCCTTGTAGGATGTTTAGCAGCATCCCTGCCCCCACCTACTAGATGCCAGGGGCACTGTTCTCCACCCACCACCCCCAGTTGTGACAATAGTCTCTAAACATTGTCAGATGGTCCAAGGAAAGGGGAAAATTGCCCCGGTTGAGAAGAGCACTGCTGTAAAGTAATGAGCCTCGGCTCTCCTGTCTGCACCTGTGCGGTTACTACTTGGCCACCACGCGGCCTTGGATCCTACAGCCCAAAAGGGAGAATGGAGGGAGGCTCCAGGCTTTGCTGGAGGGGCCTGGGTGAGTTCTGTTTGCTCCTTGTACCACCATCCAAATGGTGTTATCAAATCTCTTAGATTCCAAAGAGGTTGAATAATTAATGTTCAAAGGCAAGAGGGCAAGGCATTTTTTAACACACTTTTTAAAATAAAATTTTATACCACAACTTTAGGCTATTGATGTGATGTGTCACTGGGACAGATGTGGATTCTCCATGGTGCCTCTGCCACTGAGGCCGCATTTCCTGAGCATAATCCCCTTTTACCCTCCTGCTGCGAAGCAGGAGACGGGATGCTGATGGTAAGAACACCTCCCTGCCAGTGCATTTTGGCCCTCAGGATGAGAGGCCTGCAGCACTGCTGTCCCCGCGCCTGGCTCTGGGGCCTTCCCTTCACCCCCACTCTCTCAGCACCATGGTGAGAAGAACCAAGTTTGCCTGTGAGGAGTTACGTACAAGGCCCAAGCTCCACAAGAACACTGCTGTTAATGGGCAGAGCCAATGACAACACAGACCAGCAAAGGAGAACCGAGACTGTCCACACTTGGTTCGGACACAAATATTCACACCCTAGGCTATTGCTGGTAATGGAGACCTACTTCCAGCTCCCACAGTCCTGCTTGGTAGATTTTCTACTTGTTGCTACAATCATCATCTTTGCTTTGGGTCTGTCACGTGAGGTTAGGGTTTCAGGAATAAAATGTTGAATAAATCACAAAATATTTTAGGCAGTATTTTGATGTACATTTTAATGTGTGGTATTTATGAAAGGGAAAGGGTTTTCTAATTATAATAAAGGCATAAATAGTGTAAATATTCAAGATTTTAGAAGCAGCTGATTTCAGAGAAATCACTGAAAGGTTAATGCTACTACAGTGATTTTTACGATATGTAATAATCCGAGTATACGACCAGGTATAGTGGCTCATGCCTGTAATCCCAGCACTTTGGGAGGCCAAGCTGGGAGGATCGCTTGAGGCCATGAGTTCGAGACCAGTGTGGACAACACAGCAAGACCCTATCTCCACAAAACCATTAAAAAATATTAGCCAGGTGTGGTGGTGTATGCCTGTAGTCCTAGCTTCTTGGGAGGCTAAGGTGGGAGGATCACTTGAGCCCAGGAGTTTGAGGCTGTGGGGAGCTGCGATCACACCGTGCCTCAATAATAATAGCAATCATCATCATCCAAGTATAGAGTCCTGAAACTGAGAGCCCAAAACTCCCCTCTGCCCCTTCTCAGCTGTGTTACCCAGGCCTTGCTTCCTAACCTTTCGCCGTCATTATCCAAGTATAGAGTCCTGAAATTGAGAGCTCAAAACTCCCCTCTGCCCCTTCTCAGCTGTGTTACCCAGGCCTTGCTTCCTAATCTTTCGCCGTCATTATCCAAGTATAGAGTCCTGAAGTTGAGCAGCTCAAAATTACTTTTCAGCTGTGTTACCTAGGGCTTGCTTCCTAACCTTTCTTAGCCTCAGTTGCCTCATCTATAAATGGAGAGTGCAATAGCACAGAAGGCCGATGTGAAGATTAAAGAAATATGATGCATCATAAGGTGCCTGGCACAAAAATGGCAGTTTTTTAAACTGTACAATCTTGCTATATATAAAGAACTGGTTGTCAGGTATGTTACTTAAAAATAGTGACACCACGCTGGACGCGGTGGTGCACACCTGTAATCCTAGCACTTTAGGAGGCTGAGGCGGGTGGATCACCTGAGGTCAGGAGTTTGAGACCAGCCTGGCCAACATGGCAAAACCTCGTCTCTACTAAAATTACAAAAATTAGCTGGGCATGGTGGCGGGTGCTTGTAATCTCAGCTACTCAGGAGGCTGAGGCAGGAGAATTGCTTGAACCTGGGAGGCAGAGGTTACAGTGAGCTGAGATTGCGCCATTGCACTCCAGCCTGGGCAACAAGACCAAAACTCCGTCTCAAAAAAAAAAAAAAAAAAAAAAATTGTGACACCAATAACCTAAAACTCAGTGCTACCGTTTTTTATTAGCACAAGGATAACTGGTGTTGAAACTGTACAGACAGCTATTTTTATCATTTCTGAGATGAAACCCCAATCAACATATCAGTAAAAAAGGAAATACTGACCTCACCAAAGATTTCTGAAAGTCAAATGATACTAAACTCAAACATTATATATGTCTCTTTCCTTTTATGCAGGAATTAATGTGATAGATTTATGTTGAGAGTAGAATATGAAAACTTTTGCATAGTCTGTACTTAGGCCAAAACTGCCTTTACTACTCAAGAAAGTCCAATGGGCCAGTGAGGACACTGCAGGTGACAGAAATTTCTGAGTGTAACACCTACAAGCACTGTGCTCACAGGACTGACTGTTACACCAAAAAGGTCTCTTGGAGGAAAAGAAATGCAATATGCAAAGAAGCTGTTGTCTCCAGTTATTCAAGCCAAGGCTACAACAGTAGCCACAAATCTGCCAGTTATTTCCAATTAAGGCAGAACGATTGACTTAAAAAGCAATAGTTGTTTTTTTTCTCCACTGAGCTTTCAGTTAGATAATGTCTATAACCTTTATAAAGCTGCAATTATACAGCCAAAAGAAAAAAATTGTGGTAAAACATACATAAAACTTACCACTTAAACCACTTTTAGGTGTGTAGTTCAGTGGCATTAAGTACTCACAATGTAATGCAGGCATCACCAAAATCCATCTCCAGGACTTTTTCATCTCTCCAAACTGAAACTCTGTCCCCATGAAACACCAACTTTCCATTCCCCCTTCCACCAGCCCTCAACAACCCCCATTCTATTTTCTGTCCCTATAAGTTTGACTCCTCTAGGTACCTTATTATATAAGTGGAATCACACAGTATTTGTCTTTTCTTGACTGGCTTACCTCCCTCAGCATAGTGTCCTCCAGGTTCATCCATGTAGTAGCAAGTGTCAGAATTTCGTTCTTTGTTCAGGCTAAAAAATGTTCCCTTGCATGCACAGACAACATTTTGCTTATCCATGTATCTGTTTTTGGACACTTAAACTGCTTCACCCTTTTGGCTGTTGTGAATAGTGCCGCTGTCAACGTGAGTGTAAAAACATTTCTTCTTGTACACACCCTGTTTTAAATTCTTTTGGGTTATATACCCAGAAAAGAAAATGCTGGATCATATAACTGATTTTTTGAGGAACCGCAGTACTGTTCGTCACAGTGGCTGCACCATTTTACATTTCCAACAGCAATATACAAGAGCTTCAATTTCTCTACATCTTCACCAACACTAATTTCTGGGGGTTTTGCTAGTAGCCATCCTAATGGGTGTGAAGTGGTATAAAGAAAATTTAGATCCCATCATCTCTGAAAAGCAAATACACTTCCTAGTACTAGTCAGTACTAGATAGGTGCACAGCGTTTAGAACTTTACTTGATCCAACATAGCAGCCTGCCTAGAGCCGGAGCCCCGCCCACTCCGGAGCCCCGCCCACTCCGGAGCCCCGCCTGGACGCCCACCCGGCGCGGGCGCTATGGCTGGCGGCCTCGCCTCCTGGAGACGCCATGGTCGCTGAGGCGACGAGCGAGGGCGGGGCAGCGCCGACGGGGACACTCATCCCGGGAGCCAGAGCCAGCACCGAGAGGGGACGGTCTATACGGGTGCCGGCCGTTCCAGGACTGCCAAACCACGAGCCGAGTTTCGGTTGCCCATGGGAAAGCACCCGGCAGGGCGTGGCTTCGGGGCGGGGCGGGCAGAGGGCGGAGCAGGATGGAGAGGCGAGGTGGGCGGAGCAGAGGGCGTGGCTTCGGGGCAGAGTGGGCCGGGTACCGCGCTTGGTCTTAGCGCATGCGCGCCCCCGGCAGCTACGCGACCTGTGACCATGGTGGCTGTGCTGGGCGGCCGGGGCGTGTTGCGCCTGCGGCTGCTGCTCTCAGCGCTGAAGCCCGGGATCCACGTCCCACGGGCCGGACCCGCGGCCGCGTTCGGGTAATGGCGGCCCCCTCGCCCCGGGGATCCCCAGCATCGGCGCGCTCGAGGGGCGGCGGGAGGGGCGCGTGCCGACAGCAGGAGTTCCCGGCGCGTGGGCACGGGGCGTGGGCGCGGCCTGGCTGCCCTGTCGCCCTTTGTGCCGCGAGACCCCGATCCCGGGGGCCAGCCGCGCTTGGTGCTCGAGCCCCTCGATCGTGCATGCGCCTCGGTCAGCCTCAGTTCAAGGAGTCTGGAGCCGTGGAGGCTTGAGCTATAGAGTGCAGCCGCTTCAGTGTGCAGACCAGAGAGACCCAGGGAAATACATTTGCCTGTAGTATGGACTCACCCGTGACGGAGCACGGACTAGAATCCCAACGCCCTTATTAGTCCATTGCTCTGTCCAGAGTCCACACTGAGGGCATAAGGACAATAATCTCTTCTTTCTCTTATGTCAGAAATCAGCCTGAGCCTGAGTACCGCTAAGGCTTTAATCACGGGTCCCGAGAGCCCTAAGTCTTCTCTTTGCTTGCTGATCTCGTACCTTAATGTGCAAAAGAATCACGTTGGGAACTGTGAAAATTCAGAATCCTGGGCCTCACTCCCAGAGGATCTGATCTACATGCGTGGAGATGCCCAGGAATCTGCTTTATTCTCTTTTGTCCTCCCACCTGTCCCCCCATTTCAGGTAAAACAATAACAAAAAAACTGGATTAATTTCTGACCTTCTGTCTTGAAAATGGATACGCTTGGTCCCAAGAGATACTGGGCAGAAGTGTGGATAGAGCGGCATGAAGCTTGTTTTACTTTATTCTCTACATACATCCCTACACACATGCAAACACACGTATACAACGAACGTACACAGTGCATGTGCGCAGTTGACTGTTGATGGGCTACTTTCATAAAGTCAGTACTAGATAGGTACACAGCGTTTAGAACTTTACTTGATCCAACATAGAAACTTTTAGTTTGAAAACTTGATTTAGAAGGAGAAAAGAGGGCAAATCTGACCAGCTTTTAAAATTTCATATTGCAATTGACTAGCTCCTTTAATTTTAGAATTATTATAAGATGGTCAGGGCTATTTTGATAGATGGAAAAACATGTTAATGGCTACAGCTGTATAAATTAACAGTGAAAATGATTATTTTTTCCAGTTTCCTGTGTGCAGAAAGGCATCGAAATAAGTTACTGTGATTGTACCAATATAGTTCTTTCTTTTTTTGAGACTGACTCTCGCTCTTTTGCCCATGCTGGAGTGCAGTGGTGTGATCTCGCTCACTGCAACCTCTGCCTCCCAGGTTTAAGCGATTCTCGTGGCCTCAGCCTCCCGAGTAGCTGGGATTACAGGTACCTGCCACCATGCCCGGCTAATTTTTGTGTTTTTAGTAGAGATGGGGTTTCACCATGTTGGCCAAGCTGGTCTCGAACTCTTGACCTCAAATGATCCACCTGCCTCGGCCTCCCAAAGTGCTGGGATTACAGGCGTGAGCCACCGCTCTCGGCCTACCAATATAGTTCTGATAGGTTATTTAATGGTTGAGGAAGGCCCCATCCATCTAGTTGCATTGCAGATCATTCTTCCTAAAATATCTCTGAAAAAACAGCTTTCTCTGGATTTTGTACTGCCGTTTTATAAATGCAGCTGCAAGTTGATATGACATATAATCTGGAAAAGCAAGCAGTGGTATTAGTTAATCCTGAAATGCAGCTGTAGCTCAGTGTCAGTAGGTAAAAGGATTCGTGTAAAAACTTTGCTTCAGAATAGCCAGTGCCCAACCTACAACTGACTTATGTTCCAAAAACTTGTTTGTAAGTCTGCTGTTTGGAACTTTGACCCTTATTTCAAAATCTGTAAGGTGATTTATTCCTGGGTCAGGTCAAGAAAAGCCTTTTCTACCTGAAATTGTATATTATGTGCAGTTATAAATATTAATAATTCATATAACCTAACAATCTTCCTAAAAAATATTTTCCAAGTTCAACCTTGGGATGCCCTGCCAGAGAATCAGAGACTGTCCTTCTGCTGACGCTTGCCACCACGCTGTATCTGGCAGTCAGAGTGTGGCCCCGGTGCCTGAGCCGTCTTAGGACTCTTCAGCCATGAGGTTAGAGAGGAATCATGGCCTCTGGAGTTCTGATGGCCCCGTGGCCACTTCCCTAGCTCTGTGAGTGTGGGCAGATTGTTCAACCTCTCTGAGCCTCCTGCCTTGCAGCGTTTTTGTGAGGATTTGAAACATTGAATGTAAAAGCCTGGGGATATAATAAACATGAAGTAATTAGTAGGCACAATGGGAATATTTATATAATAGTACAATATATAAGAGATGTAAAAATAATTCATCAAGATTCATGCAAATTTCAACCCCTGAAGGTAGCAAATACTTTATTGTAGATAATGGCTACTTCACAAAACATACACAAAAGAAATAGCTGAACATACAATATTATAATAGCAGTTTCTTTTTCTTTTTTTTTTTTTTTTGAGACGGAGTCTCCCTCTGTCACCAGGCTGGAGTGCAATGGCACGATCTCGGCTCACTGTAATCTTCACCTCCCAGGTTCCAGTGATTCCCCTGCCTCAGCCTTCTGAGTAGCTGGGATTACAGGTGTGCACCACCATGCCCGGCTAATTTTTTTGTGTGTATTTTAGTAGAGATGGCGTTCCACCATGTTGGCCGGGATGGTCTTGATCTCCTGACCTCGTGATCCTGACCTGGTGATCCACCCACCTGGGCCACCCAAAGTATTGGGGTTACAGGTGTGAGCCACCACACCCGGCCGATCCTAAGCTATCTTAACTGTAGAAATGAATTTCTCAGAGGAATAGGGCAGTAATCATAATAAGTAAATGGCAGGGTCAGTATTGCCATAGCTTGGTGGCTTCATTGATGCCCCTTTAATAATATTTCTGTAGATAAGGAGCTTATAGTTTGGTCAGACCTTATTACTACCCAATTCTGTCTTTTATTTTTCCAGAAATGGTGTGTTAAGATTAGATGTACCTGTATTCAACACATCTGTTTCCACGTTTGTTTCTTTTTTACTTGAGACTGGCAAATAAGATTAAACCAAAAGATAAAACAGGACCTCATTTTTTCAAAAGGGCTGTGTTTCAGTTATCCTTTGACTAAGGGCAGAGGTAGGGGTAGGGAGTATGTAGAAGAAAAAGGACATGGGCCGGGCCTGTAATCCCAGCGCTTTGGGAGGCTGAGGCAGGCAGATCACGAGATCAGGAGATTGAGACCATCCTGGCTAACAGGGTGAAACCTCGTCTCTACTAAAAATACAAAAAAATTAGCCGGGCGTGATGGCGGGTGCCTGTAGTCCCAGCTACTTGGGAGGCTGAGGCAGGAGAATGGTGTGAACTGGGGAGGCAGAACTTGCAGTGAGCCGAGATGGCGCCACTGCACTCCAGCCTGGGCGACAGAGTGAGACTCCATCTCAAAAAATAAAAAAATAAAAATAAAAATAAAAGGAGATGGTGGTTGATTTCACCGTATTGGCACTCCACCAGGAGAGGAGAGCGCCTCCTTCTGGCATCTGTCCTGGCTTGCCATCGTGTCCCTCCTGTGCTTCACTCAGTCATCTGATAAGCTGTGGGAAGGCTGATGGAGCCTGCTCCCGGTGCAGGGGCCGTCTGTGTGCTGTCCTCGAAGAGCAGCTGAGGAGAGGTTAATCAGAACACCTGTACGGCACCCATAATTCAGGCAGGACAGACACTGGCATTATGCCTGTCCTGAGGCGTTGTCCTGTGCTAAGTGTGGTCCAGTTAGATGCTGGATCCTAGGAGGTCTTAGGCCAAGGCGGGTGAGTGGCAGGAAGGAGGGTTCTTGAGATGGAGGCTTATGGACAGGGCTACTTAGCAGTTGACACAGACATATTTTAACATTTTAAAAAACAGTAGGATTTATCCGTGCAGATGGGCACTGTTGACTATGGCCCTCCTGCAGCAGGCCAGACAACACAGGATACCCTACAGCTAAAGAACAGCCTGGAGATCGAGACCTTGGGACCAGTCTCATCTTTGGGAATGTCACCAAGGCTGCTGAAGGTCTGGGTAGGTCCTCTGGGCCTGCTGAGGTGCAGACGAGTGACTCCAGGGTCTCTGCCCCTGATGTCCACCCTCGTTTCACTGCACCAAGCCCCACGCCAGCCTGCACTTGAGGACCCTTGGCTTCCAGCTCACCGGCGTGTGCCATGAGCCTCTGTGGCCATTGATTGAGCAAGCCTCCTAGGGTTTTTGTAGGGTGAGCCCCAGGCTGGGCACAATAGCGTATTCAAGCATGAGGGCACAGTTCAGATCGGCAGTCTAGTAAAGAAAATTCAAACTCATGTCACTGTTCAGAATTGGAAAAATCGAAAGAACCCAAGGAGACTGAGAGGCGTTCTGGAGGCGACTCATTCATATACAAAGACAGTTTTATCATATTAAATTCGTGCTGTTAAATGATTTTCCTCTGGGGGTGGGTTTTTAAACATTTTTCAAATTTTATTTTTTAATTGACATAAGTGTACCTGTTTATGGGGTAGATAGTGATGTTTCGATAGACACAAGGTGGAGTGATCAGATCAGTGTAATTAGCATATCCATCGTCTCAAACATTTATCATTTCTTTGTGTTGGGAACATTCAGTATCTTCCTTCTAGCTATTTTAAACTATCGCTTATTGTTAGCCGTAGTCATCCTACAGCGGTGTAGAACACTAACACTTATTCCTCCTGTCTAGCTGGAATTTTGAATCAACTAAGAAATCTTCCCATCTCCCCTTTCCCCCTGTGGGGATGTGTTTTTTCTCTTCTAGCACCTCGGTAACCTCTGCCAAAGTGGCTGTGAATGGCGTTCAGCTGCATTACCAGCAGACTGGAGAGGGAGATCACGCAGTCCTGCTACTTCCTGGGATGTTAGGTCTGGACACTTTTTAATGGAATGTTTTTGCATGCTGTAAAATCTATGATGCATTCACAATACTAGATGCCAAATAGTGATTATTAATTTTAGTGCTTTTCTGAAATGTTTTCATATTTGCTACAATCAAACTTAAATGACTTAGAAAAGTAGGTAACTTTCTACTGCTGTTCAGAATTGGATTTTTTATTCCTTTAGTAAAGTACCCAGTTTTTCCTATGCAAGTACTCTGTGAAATCACAGTTGCCCATAATTTGGGAGGGTGACAGGGGTCAAGGAAAGGGGTGTGGGAAGAAGGGGTAAAGGAGGAAGGTGAGTGGGTAATCAGTCATCCTAGTTTGCTTGGCATTGGGGGATTTTCCAGGATGTGGGACTTTCAGTGCTAAAACTAGAGTGAATTGATCACTTCTTGTGCTTGATAATATATTCCGTTAAAACAAGAGGTAAGAAAAAAAAAACACCTCAGTTTGAATCTTTTTAGAAATCAGAGTTATATTGGCATATTACCCTCTCTCAATATATGGGCCATAATAAAGCCTACTGGATCTCAATCTCATTTTGCAGAACTGGAGTTCAGATGTAGAAAGTTCAAGGGAAAAATTTGCAGTGATTCCAGTACATCCGAAATCTGGTTTTAAGGGTGTTAGTATTGTTGCTTTATTTTTGATTTAAATAATCCTAATATTTAATTTCAGTATTCCTGGGGGACTGGATCCAGGAAGCCCTCAGATCCCAAAATCTGAGGATCCTCAAGTCCCTGATATAAAATAGCCCAGTGTTTGCATGGAAGCTACCCATGTTCTCCTGTATACTTTAAGTCATCTCTAGATTACTTACCATATCTCATGCAATGTAAATGCTGTGCAAATAATTGTTATTTTGTATTGTTTAGGGAATAATGACAAGGAAAAACATCTGTACATGTTCAGTACAGACCCAACCATCCATTTTTTTCCCAAAATATTTTTGTTCCGAGGTTGGTTGAATCCACAGATGTAGAACCCATGGATAGGAAGGCTGACTGTACTTATTTCTTTGTGATTTGCTTCTTTCTAAAAGTGAAGTGCTAAAAAGGTTCCACTTGACTGAGCCTCAGCTGATCGTGGCACTGTTGCACGTGTGTCTAAATGGTGTTTGGTACCTTTGTTTTCCTTAACCTGATGAACCAGGACACTGACTCTCATGGCTGATGGGGAGCTAAAGTTATCTGTAAAAACATTGCCTATCTTAGCTTTCCATTATTTCGGTATTGCAGTCATTGTCCAGGTGCTAAAAACTTACCAATTTAATTTTTTTTTTTTTTTTTGAGAGGGAGTCTCACTCTGTTGCCCAGGCTGGAGCCAGTGGCACGATCTTGGTTCACCACAACCTCCACCTCCCAGGTTCAAGCGATTCTCCTGCCTCAGCCTACTGAGTAGCTGGGATTACAGGTGTGCGCCACCATGCCTGGCTAATTTTGTATTTTTAGTAGAGACGAGGTTTCACCATGTTGTCCAGGCTGGTCTCAAACTGCTGACCTCAGGTGATCCACTCGCCCCGGCCTCCCAAAATGCTGGGATTACAGGCATGAGCCACTGCACCTGTCCCCAATTTAATTTTTGTTTATGTAAAGTATTAGCATGATTCCAATATAAAAAAAAAATGGATCAGAGGAGATTCTCTCTCCTGTCCTATCCTCAGCACCCAGTTCCCCTCCCCACAGGCCTCTCAGGTGTTACATGTTGATAACTATGTACACGTATTCCTTAATTTTTTTTTAAGTTTTATATTCTTGGCACTGGTCTTCAAATGTGTACATGTGTGCCAGGGAGCAAATGCCTTCTTGTTTCTGAAATTGGTGTTTTAGACTGTTCTTTTTTCCCATCTTCTCACCTCCTGCCCCTCCTTCAGGGTACTTCCCTGGCCAGAACCCCTCCACGTCAGAGGCAGAAGAGAAGCCTCATGGGTCACAGCAGCAGATGTGGGCTGGAGATCTATTCATTTGGTTTTCGCTTGAATTTTCTGAATGGTTTACTTGATCTTGAGAAAGATATATCTTGCCAGGAAAAATGATAGGCCTTGACAATGTTAAATGATCCTGCACCACCTTGAAAGACATTTTCTAATACAGTTTATCAGGCAAAGTGGTTAGTAGTCATTTGTGGCCTGAGGTAGAAGTCCTCAGAAATCAGCAGACTTCACTGATAAAATGCTGACTGGCCCCTGGACTGGGCTCTGTGAGAGTGGCCTTCTGCACTGGCACAGTAGGTGTGAACACACCACACCTACAGGGACCACGTGGTGGGCTGTGGACTAGCGGCCAAGCTCCCTGCAGGCCCACTAATAGAATTCAGCTTTTAGCATGGGCTGTTTCATACTGTTCTGATGAAACTGATTTGGTTTCTTTCCTCCATACCCCTTCTGCATTTCAGTGTTTTTGTTTAGTTTTCCTGGTTTTTAATTATAACTACAAAATAAAATCTTTAGGCTATTCACCTTAGCTTAGTAAAAAAAAAAAAATTAAAAATCTGGAATTTTAGAATTCTACTTTGAATAACTTGGAGCAAGTCTCATAAATTTCTTTGCAGATATTATAGAGATCCCTCTCATGTGTAAGTCATTGTTTTAAGAAGAAAAGATAACCCAGAAGCGTATCTGTGAATTAATTTCTATACAGTTTCATTAATTCTTTCCTTTAGAAAAGGAAGACTAAGCCAAAGAGGTTTCAAAAGTGCTGAAAGAATACAGAACCGAAGGAAGATCCAGGGCCTCTGTCTTTCTCAAAATAGCCACCAGGGGGAGGTCGGAGGCAGGCCGGCACTCCGCCGGGAAAGGAAGCCCGCCTCCTTTTTTTTTTTTTTTTGGTGGAGGGACAGAGTCGCACTTTGTCACCAGGGTAGAGTGCAGTGGCGCAATCTCCGGTCACTGCAACCTCTGCCTCCCTGGTTCAAGCGATCCGCCCGCCTCGGCCTCCCAAAGTGCTGGGATTATAGGCGTGAGCCACCGCGCCCGGCCCCTTTTTTTTTTTTGGAGACTGTCTTGCCCTGTGCTCAGGCTGGAGTGCAGTGGCGCGATCTTGGCTCGCTGCAACCTCCACCTCCAGGGTTCAAGCAATTCTCCTGCCTCAGCCTCCTGAGTAGCTGGGACTACAGGCGCACACCGCCACGCCCGGCTACATTTTTTGTTGTTGTTGTATTTTAGTAGAGATGGGGTTTCACCGTGTTGCCCAGGCCAGTCTCGAACTCCTGAGCTCAGGCAGTCCGCCCGCCTCGGCCTCCCAAAGTGCTAGGATTACAGGCGCACCCGGTCAGCCTGCCTCCTTTCTTCGAGTAGATGGATTAAGTCATTGCAAGGCTGCTTTCCTGGTTACATTCTGACCACTTTGAGTAGAAACTACTTTGCTTTTAAGATGGTTATTGCTTCTGTTTTCACTGTAATGTGTTTGATAGGTGAAAGCGATCACCTGAGGGTAACCAAGTGGCTGTTTTTAGGAAGTGGAGAGACTGATTTTGGACCTCAGCTCAAGAACCTCAATAAGAAGCTCTTCACGGTGGTTGCCTGGGATCCTCGAGGCTATGGACATTCCAGGCCCCCAGATCGCGATTTCCCAGCAGACTTTTTTGAAAGGGATGCAAAAGATGCTGTTGATTTGATGAAGGTAGGTCTCTGAGGGAAGGGCCAGGGAAGGAAGGGTGGCTGGGCCTGTCTTCATTTATTTTGTTTAAATTTTGTTGTTATATTTTTCTACAAATAATACCATGTGATTGCTATAGAAAACCCCAAGAGTTCAAATAGGTATAAAGAAGAAAGTAGAAATAGCCCACAGTTCAGCTCTCTAGAGACACTACCAAATCTTGGCGGCTCTGCTTTCTCGCCAGTCTTATTACATCACAAACGCAGTTTCATATTGATGGCATCGTACTACACCTAACGTTTTTCTAGCTTACTATTTTTGTTGAACAATTTTTCAAGGAAATAACTTTCATGTCAATAAATATGCATTTATACTAGTTGTATGATAGGCACATATTATTCCATTGTGTGGATGTACTGTATCTTATTTCACCGATTTTCTTTCTTTCTTTTTTTTTTTTTTGAGACACAGTGTCGCTCTGTCACCTAGGCTGGAGTGCGGTGGTGCGATCTTGGCTCGCTGCAACCTCCGCCTCCCGGGTTCAAACGATTCTCCTGCCTCAACCTCCTGAGTAGCTGGGATTACAGGCACATGCCACTATGCCCAGCTAATTTTTGTATTTTTAGTAGAGACAGGGTTTCATCACGTTAGTCCGGATGGTCTCGATCTCCTGACCTCATGATCCACCCACCTTGGCCTCCCAAAGTGCTGGGATTACAGGCGTGAGCCACCACACCTGGCCTATTTCACCAGTTTTCTAATAGTAGATAATTAACTTAATTTTTAAGTTGCCTTTTTCTGCTGTTATAAATAGCAGGCAGTGAACATTCTGTTGCTCATGGGCATTTTCATTTTTTTGCCACTATAAACAGTATTGTTGTGGACATCCTGGACTGAGCTCCTGGCACACAGGGAGAATTTCATACAAATTTAGGAGACAATTTGCTAGGTGATGGAAGTTCCAGATGTTCATTTTGCAGGATAGTGCCACAGTAGTTACACCATTTTATGGTCCGGGCAGCAAATATCTTGGACTAATATTAAGTCTTTACCTTTAATTTTCCAGTCATTCCATTCTTTTTTCCTGACGGCCTCTCTAAGATGTAATCTTTGTCCATTTTCCCTGCCAAACGCATGTCCAGACCCTCTCTGATTCACCCGCGGACTCACACAACCTCCGCATGATGCTGTTCTCTGACAGCCTGGCTCTTGCCAGTTCTTCCCACAGTTGCCTTACCAGATACCCTGCTTCACTCCATCCAGCAGAGCTCAGGGTCCCCCCTCTCTGATCTACGGAACTGTTCTCAAGGTCCTTGCTCAGGCATGCATATGCACACACGCGCACATGCATACACACGTATGCTATATTTGTCATATTTAAGTAGTTGGTCTCCATTGATTCTAGTTCCTTGAGCTTTTTATCCAACCAGAAGATGTCGTTCCCTCCTAATTCAAACCCATACCGTATACTCAGGTTTTTGTGACAATTTCCACTAAAAGTAATTAAGAGAAAACATGATGTCATCAAATGGTGGACTCTAGGATTTTTCTTTTCTGACTAATTGATACTCCAGCCTCACACCTGTATTGATTCTGATAATTAGTGATTCAGTGTCTTTTAACAGAGAGGAGCAATAACCCGTGCCATGCATTTTGTCGTATGATCATAGGCGCTGAAGTTTCAGAAGGTGTCTCTGCTGGGGTGGAGTGATGGGGGCATAACCGCACTCATTGCTGCTGCAAAATATCCGTCTTACATCCACAAGATGGTGATCTGGGGCGCCAACGCCTACGTCACTGACGAAGACAGCGTGATATACGAGGGTAGGTTCTGCGAAGGGGAGATGCCGGGACAGCAGATCCTTCCCCTCTCTCCGCATCTCATCTCTTATCGTGGGATATGTTGACAAGTCACATCTCTCGTGCTTCTAGTTCTCAACTCTCAGGTAGGAAGAATAACGAGTTCTCAGAAAAGTAATGCAGTTTAACCAGTCTGAGTTTTAAAGCTTTCTATTTCCAGGAGTGAAACTTCCATGGCTCAGGAAAAGGCTAAGTAAAATCACTATTTCCATTTATTACTACTGATAATGAACTTCAGGGAAGGAGGGGGTGGTGTGAAGTGTTATTAATAACCTCATTTAAAATACTGTGAGGCCAGGCACAGTGGCTCATGCCTGTAATCCCAGCACTTTGGGAGCTCAGGGCAGAAGGATCGCTTGAGCCCAGGAGGTCGAGGCTGCAGTGAGCCATGATTGTGCCACTGCACTTTTGCCTGGGTGACAGGAGTGAGAGAGAGATGGGGGGAGGAAAGAAAATAATGTTGAGTGTGGAAAAGAATCACTGGATTCAAATATGAAACCTTTTATTTTGATTAAAAGAATTTCTGTGCTATTTGCATGCTTTAAGGTTGTCCTTCAACCCTGTCTTTGAGGTTTTTTTTTTTTTTTTTTTGAGTTTGAGTTTGAGTTTGAGTTTCACTCTTGTTGCCTGGGCTGGAGTGCAGTCGTGCGATCTCGGCTCACCACAACCTCTTCCTCCTGGATTCAAGCGATTCTCCTGCCTCACCCTCCCAAGTAGCTGGGATTACAGGCATGAGCCACCGTGCCTGGCTAATTTTGTATTTTTTAGTAAAGACGGGGTTTCTCCATGTTGGTCAGTCTGGTTTCGAATTCCCGACCTCAGGTGATCCACCTGCCTTGGCCTCCCAAAGTGCTGGGATTACCAGCGTGAGCCACCACGCCCAGCCTGAGGTCTTTACAGGCACTGGAATAGGGGCCAGTGAACTGCAGCCTGTGCATTACACCTAGCCTGCCTCCCACTTTTGTGCAGCCCATGTACCAATCGAGGTGGCTAGTGCTGTGAGTCACAGAGACCAAGCTGGGGTGTCCCTTTACCACCCAGCATTGCTGCCCCAGACCTGCACTGGTGGTCACTACACAGGGGTGACTGTTGGCAATGAGCAGGCACCCAGCCATGGAATTTCAGTCAGCAACTCAGGAGTTGCTTAGCCTCCAGCAAGCTGCCCCATTGAGATGACCAGGCTCTTGGGAGGAAAGAAGGGTGCACCAGGATCTAGGGGTTGCTGGGACAAGAAGTGAAACTGACCTGCGTTACCCTACTACCCCCACCTGCCAGCCTGGCCCACCAGGACCCTCTTCCTCAGGCCACTAGCTTTTTGTCCAAGTGTGATTCTAGTGGATCCCAGATGGCCTGCCCTAGACACTTAGGACTAGGTGGGTCAGGTGTTTTCTCTCCTCATGTGTAAGTATCTACATAATGTCTTTGATTTTGCTTCTTGGCCAGCAAAACCTAAAATATTTATTTACTCTCTGGCCCTTTACATAAAAGGTGTACAGATCTCTTTGCTAGAATATCACAAGTCTAGTCTTTTTCAGCTATTCTGCAATTCACGTGACTTTTAAGTAAGCTACTTAGTGGCAGAGTTCTGTTGTAGAATCGTAGTTCTTCACAGTCTTTCTGTTTTTTAAATGAATATGAAGCTCTTACGGTGAGTCTGATGTGGTTGCCAGTCCTGTCTGTGCTCCTGCTTGTCCTTATTTTGCTCCTGCCTGGTATCCGTCTTGTGCAGAGTAAGCCATTCCGCTCTGTTAAGGGTCTGTCCCCTCCCGTGGCCTCTAGGACAGGCTGCCTTGAGTTCTTCCTCCCTCTCCTGTATCCTTAAATTCTCTCCACTGGGTCAGTCCTCTCAGCCTGCAAAAGTGGGCACAATTCTTCCTCCAGAAAGTTGCCACTCCTACCTGTGGTTACTATCTTCCCATTCTTTATTCTTTCCCACAAACTTATGGAAAGAGCCACCTGCATTCCCTGCTTCTAGGGATCCTCCTCTCCTTCCTTCTTTAGTCCACTCTGCCCCATCTCCCTCTCTGGCCCATTCTAGCCCCCTCTACTGAAACTCTCTCACTGACCCCTGCCCACTTGTTCTTTCCCATAATCACTATCTCAGTTCATGGCCTGCAGATGACCCGGCATCCAGGCAGAGTCCCAGATGCATCCCTCGAGGGCCCAGTCCTCCTGTGCCCTCTTCATTTGCCCACCTTGCCCTGTTCATTGAACTGTGATGCTTTCTGTCGTTACATAACACCCCTCTAGTTATCCTCACCTCTCTTCTTCCCCCCCATTCCCCTGGTTTAGGCCGCCAGCTTCATATGGTAGTTTGTTCTCCATAGGAGAGTTTCCTTTGTAAGGCAAAAATCTAATCACTTAATTCCACTAGAGGACTTAAAATCCTTCACTAACCAGCAAAGTCCGCGCAGTTTGGCTGGCCCCTCCTGCCAGCCCCTCCCCGGGCATTCTCCCATCTCCCCTTTCTCCTCATCCTTCCGGTGCCTCTCCCACGTGGGATAAATGGCCATTCCTGGAACAAGCTTCCCCCTCATGCCTCTTCGCCTTTGCAACTGCTGCTGCTGTGCCAGCTTGCACCAGCCTTCCCCTCAGCCACATCCTCTGCCAGGGCATATTCACCCCTGACACAGCTCCTTGGGGCTCCGCGTCTGGGATGGCGTCCCGGAGCCCTGAGACCTGGCGGTGCTCTCCCTCCTGGACCCCGCCACACCTTGCACTTGCCTGTGTCACGGCCCTTCAACCCCGGGCACTGTCAGCACTTACTCCCTTGCCTCGGTCACCGCAGTGGGAACTCACTGTGTGCAGTTGCTCTGACTTTCCTTTCTTGATGAAAGCAAGAGTCTCTCAGTAGCGCAGCACTCTTTACTCTCTGACATCTCGCTACTTCCCCTCCTGGCCACTCTTTCTTTCTCATCCCCCATCCTCTCCTAACTTGTGTCAAGATGGCTGTGGCCCGCCAGTGCGCTGGAGACCAAGCCCCCACCACACACCTCCTCTTGGCTCCTTGGTCATTCTGCAGCGTTTGAGAACATGCTCATGATGTGTGCGCTATTGGTCACACCCCTCTTCTTGAAGCTTTCTCTGTCTGGAAGTTCTTGCCACTGTGTTCTCCCGACTTCCCTCCTCTCTCAGGCTGTTCCCTGGCTGACACGTGCCTGCTCCCCCATGTGGGCCACAGTGTTGGGGTCCTCCAGGCGTCACCCTCAGTGCTCTGTTCCCCTCTTACCCTCACACCTCACACCTGAGTAGCTTCACTCAGCTCCTTGCTCCACCTAACTCCCAAACCCCACATATTCGACTGTTGTTTTTTTTTTAAGAGACAAATTCTCACTGGGCGTGGTGGCTCACACCTGTAATCCCAGCACTTTGGGAGGCTGAGGCAGGAGGATCACTTGAGCCCAGGAGTTCAAGACCAGCCTGGGCAACATAGCAAGACCCCGTGTCTACAAAAAAATACAAAACTTAGTCAGGTGTGGTGGCATGTGCCTGTAGTCCCAGCCATTTGGGAGGCTGAGGTGGAGGATCACCTGAGCCGGGGAGGTTGAGGCTGCCGTGATCTGTGATTACACCACTGCACTGTAGCTTGGGTGACAGAGGCGAGACCCTGTCCCAACAGCAGCAACAACAACAACCAAAAGAAGAAAAAAGAAAGAAAAGAAAAAGACGATTCTCACTATGTTGCCTTATTTAACTTTTTATTCAATTTTCTTATCTGGTTGTCTCACACCTACTTTAAATTCAGTCTGTCTAATACTGAATTCATGATCTTCTCTCTAGGCCTGTCCCTTCTGCTAAATTTCTTGTCATTATAAATAATACTCTTT
The DNA here is from genome assembly GCF_029281585.2 of Gorilla gorilla gorilla. Lineage (NCBI taxonomy): Eukaryota > Metazoa > Chordata > Mammalia > Primates > Hominidae > Gorilla > Gorilla gorilla. Next base: position 20,747,934 of record NC_073229.2, read on the forward strand.
CTCCCTGAAAATAATATTTTAATTACTATCTATTGAGTGCCTGCCGTGAGCTAAAGTCTTTAACAACGTGATATCCATGTAAGGTCTCTGATACTCAGCCTGCTTGTCAAGTGAAAAACGGGGGCTCACAAAAGTGAAGAAACCTTCCAGACCACATCCCCCACACTGCAGCCTGCAGCCCAGTGCACCCTTCTGCTGGGCTCTGAGTGGACCCATCTTGCCCTCCCCCTCTCTCCCTCCCACCAGGCTCCCGCCAGCCTCGTTGGTCCCGTCTGGGCTGATTCTGTGCCTCTCCAACCGGTCCAGGTCCTTGCCTCCTACCAGTCTGCCTTCCATGATGCTCTGATAGCAATTCAGCAATATGTGAATCTCATGGTATCTTACTTTAAGCCTTCCAGGACTCCCCACAACTTTCCTGATAAAGTTCAGGCTCCTTCACTTTGCTCACGGAATGAGTGGCCTGGCCTCTGCCTCTCCAGGTCCCCTACCCCCACTTTCCCCTCCCAACCACCAGTGTCCAGCCATCCGAGACCACCTGGGTCCCTGCAGCAGGTGGCGGGCTCCTGCCTCCTTGTGTGGGCCCTTCCCACTCCCTTCCCACTCCTTCACTTGTTTGCTGACTTCTCTTCTCCCAGAATGGCCCAAGCATTCCATCTTCTAGGAAGCCCTCACCGCCGCCACCCCCTCTCCACTGCCCATGTGAGCACACAGGCCACTCTGCTACAGATGGACGGCTGGTTCTTGTACCCGTCTCCTGGGGTGTAGGAGCAACAGTATCTCTCTAGGGTCTAAGTCCATGAGTGAAATTGCTGAGTGTTGTGGGCAGGTAGACTACATTACAAGTGACAGATTATTTTCCATCAAAATAAATTTACACTTCCACCAGCAATAGATGAGATTCTTAACTTTTAGCTCTTCAACAAAAACTTGAAATTCTCAGACTTCTTAATTCACTAGCCAATCAAATGGGTGTAAGATGTTATCTTATTGGGGTCTTAATTTGCATTTCGTATTACTAATAAGATTGAAAATCTGTGTTTATCCACCATTTGAGTTTCTTCTGTATTATATCTATTCATGTATTTTTATTGGTGAAAAGTTTTTTTATTATGTAATAATTGATACACACAATACAGTATGTTTGGGTATACAGTATGAAATGTAACAACAAAACGACCCCGCCACTCTCCACCCAACTCAGCACCAGAACAGTTTCAATGTTATCCCAGTGTTACTCTAATCCTAGTCAGTAACCCCTTTTAGGGTAACTGTGTTGCAAGCATCTCTTCACAGTGGGTGGCTTTTGCCTTTTTCTTTATGGGCAGAACTACTTAATGTAAGAAAATGCCACAGTGTTTTGTTTTTCTTTCCTTTTTCTTTTTCTTTTCTTTCCTTTTTTTTTTTTGAGACAGGGTCTCCACTATTGCCCAGGCTGGAGTGCAGTGGCACCATCTCAGCTCACTGCAGCCTGCTTGCTCAACATCAAACTATCCTTCTGCCTCAGCCTCCCAAGTAGCTGGCACTACAGGCATGTGCCACCACACCTGGCTAATTTTTGGTTTTTTTTTTTTTTGAGACGGAGTCTCGCTCTGTCACCCAGGCTGCGCAGTGGCGCGATCTCGGCTCACTGCAAGCTCCGCCTCTCGGGTTCACGCCATTCTCCTGCCTCAGCCTCCCAAGTAGCTGGAACTACAGGCGCCCACCACCACGCCCGGCTAATTTTTTGTATTTTTTAGTAGAGACGGGGTTTCACGGTGTTAGCCAGGATGGTCTCGATCTCCTGACCTCGTGATCCACCCGCCTCGGCCTCCCAAAGTGCTGGGATTACAGGCGTGAACCACCGTGCCCAGCCAATTTTTGTATTTTTTGTAGAGACGGGGTTCCGCCACATTGCCCAGGCTGGTCTCGAACTCCTGGACTTAAGTAGTCCACCCACCTCAACCTTCCGAAGTGCTGGGATTACAGGTGTGAGCCACCATGCCGCCCAGCCTCACAATGTTTTATTTTCTCATTGGTTTGGCTGGTTTTGTTTGATTTTAGATCCACCAACATGTTTGCCCATTTGTTTACTCACCTGTTCTTTCTTCTCAAATGTTCCTTCTAAAAGCATTTATCTTCTCTTCTTCCTGAAGTTATTTTTAGAAGTTATTTAAGGGCAGCTTGTTAATGGTCAACTCAGTTTTTACAAGTGTCTTTTCTTTCACCCACCTTTTCTGCAAGTCTGTTTAGCTGAGTGTGGAAATGGAAGTGGAAAATCATTGTCTCCCCCATTCTGCAGTCTTCTGCCTTCCATCCTTGCTGTTGAGAAGTTTCCTGTCCATCTACGTGGTTCCTGCTTCGGAGTGATGTGTCTTAACTCTCTGGCTGTTCTTCAGATTTTCTTCTTACCTTTGATATATTGCTGTTTTAATATATTCTGTCCAAATGCAGATTTCATTTTACTTATCCTGTTTGGAATACATTGCGTTTTTGTTTATGGATTCTTTGATTCATTCTGAAAAACTCTCCCACCCATTATTTCTTCAAATAGGCATCTCGTTCATTCTCATTCTCTTCTTTCGAGACGAGCGGACTTTTGTAGACCTCGTCTTTCCATCTTCCTTATCTCTTCCGCATCTTCTTGTCTCTCTGCATGGTGTTCTGCATAATTTCTTAAGATTTCTCTTCCAATTTTCTGGTTTTTTAATTAACTTTATAAAAATCCTGTTTGTTTTGTGACCTTTGGTTAGGAGCTAATATTTACTCACTCTTAATCTGAAAATAAACAAAGCAGTGAGCATAAATCGAGAGCGCTTTCCTTCCGGGAAGATTTGCATTTGTTGCTCTTGGGAACCCCAGGATCATACCAGGTTGGGGCCATTTTTAGCTTAGCTTAATCCAGGAGTCTCAGGTTGGGCCCCGGCCTGCCTGCGAACACTGCGTCTCCACCCAGAGCAGGCCTGCCTTTGGAGCTGGCTTACTTCCTTTGCTGTATTTTCAGGGTTCTCTTTCTCATGTGCAGACACACTCACACACACTCACACCCCAGTTTCCATTAACCACTGCAACTTCAGCAATGCCACAGAATTCTGTTTTGTGAAAGATCTAGTTATTACCCTGCAAGAAGGCCTTTCAGAGGGTACGGTCTGCCATACAGCCAAAAGGAGAAGCACGTGCAGGGACGTTTTACTGGCCATCTTCACACTGTCTTGCTTGCTTCTCTCTCCCTTACCCTCCACCCCCAAACGTTTTCTCCTTCCCACATCTTCTCCCCACCTCTTCAGGCTGTCTCCACGTACCTCATTCAAGTCTTTTCATTCTTGTGCAGAACAGTTCATCCTCTTCAGCCTTTATCTTCAACTCACACGGGGCCTACCTCTGAATATTTAAGCCAGTCAGCAGAAGCAAAGGCAGGCACCAGGCACTGTCCTGTAATGGGAGATCCGCCCTCCTCAGAAGGCAGTTGTGATTGTCAATAGCAGTTTTTCCTCCATTTGGTGATTTGAATTCACTAAGCACACAGTGAGTGCCTGCCAGGTGCCTGACGTTGTCCGGGACTCTGTAGAGATTGTTGCTCATGTGAGTTCATGCCATTAGTGTTATATTTCTTCCATGTGTAACGTGTAGCTCTCAGGAAGCAATATTTTATATGCTCAAGAGCATTAGAATCTTTACTTATCACAGTGTATTTAAAGAAATATGGAAAAGATTGGCCTAAGGAATTGCATTTGTTGATTCATGTTAATGGTTGTTTTTAGCTATTCTTCCCTACTAGTGAATCATCTACAATACAGTTTGAAGTTTGGTACTTAGGCTTTTACACCCATATTTCTTCGGTAGCAGAAATTAGAATGAATAATTTGTGTGCATTTTTCAATGTCCATACAAATGCAACGCAGAAAAAAACTCCTCTTTTGCAAACATTGTCGCTCTTCCTCAGGTGACCCTGTTAGGGTCATATTTTCTTTTATCTTGTATCTTTAAAGGAAAGCGGTAAGTGCAGCTCTAATTTCATCCACTTGGTAAGCATTGATTTGTGGGCCTGTATTGTGGGAGGCACTAGTGTAGGCCCTGGGGTACAGTGGGGAGCAAAGCAAAGTCCCTTACACTGCACACAGGTCCTAGTGGGAGGCAGGCACTCAGCCCTGGGTCCAGAAGGCACCGCAAAGCAGCAACCAGGGCTAAGCCGAGCAGAGGGAGGGAGGTAGGTATTCCAGGCAGACGAGACAGTGAGCGCATGGGCTCAGAAGTGGCTCTTGCTCGGAATACTTAAAGACAATACTTTAGTATGAAATTAAACCTTTCTTCGCCTACACTTCTGTTTTTCAGGCATCCGAGATGTTTCTAAATGGAGTGAGAGAACAAGAAAGCCTCTAGAAGCCCTCTATGGGTATGACTACTTTGCCAGAACCTGTGAAAAGTGGGTGGATGGCATAAGACAGTTTAAACGTCTCCCAGATGGTAGGTTACTGGGCTTGAAGGGCTCTCTGCCTGTTATAGAGGGTGCTCGAGTTCCTCCTCAGTGTTCTGGAATTGCTCAGTGATTCATGAATCTGCCCATCGCCCTCACACGCTCATGTGTGAGCAGAACAGAGAATACTAGTTCTTGTGTACTGTGCCAGTTCTTGGGCAGTCAATCTGGCTTAACGGAGAGGTAGGACTGCGTGTCCAAAGGTTCACATTGTTGAGTCTTTAATAGCAGACTGTTCTTTTTTCCTTCTAACCCTTGGTGTGTGTGCGATGACAAAATAATTATCCAGAAGCCTTAAACCGTTTCTATTTTCTAATTCCAGAATGAGTGATTCGAAAATAAATAGGCCACAATGTGTACAATATTTTTTCCTTTTTACACGTTTAGATGTGTCACCCCACGAGGACACTGTTAATCTTTAATCTCAACGGAATTAATATGAGGAAGAAAATATTCCGTTTTTTCCATCTTCAGAACTAAGTGATATGACTGTAACCATGAACAATGAACAAATATCTCCTATTCTTTTTTTTTTAGATGGAGTCTCACTCTGTCACCAGGCTGGAATGCAATGGCATGATCTCAGCTCACTGCAGTCTCTGTCTCCTGGGTTCAAGCGATTGCTCTGCCTCAGCCTCCCAAGTAGCTGGGACCACAGGCGTGCACCACCACGCAGGCACATTTTTTTGTGTTTTAGTAGAGACAGGGTTTCACCATGTTGGCCAGGATGGCCTTGATCTCCTGACCTCGTGATCCGCCCACCTTGGCCCTCCCAATTGCTGGGATTACAGGCTTGAGACACCGTGCCCAGCCTCCTATTCTTTATCTGAAAAATTAACAAGATTTCCAGTTAAAGTAAGAATTGACATCTTTAAGAGAAATTCTGAATTATAGTTTATTTTCATACAACTATTTATGTTTATAATCTCATTTTTTTTTAATTGCTGAGAAAATAGAGTAGCTAAGATCTAATCTTGGAGTGCACTGTTACAAAATGGTTGTGATTGAAGGACCAATTTGATCTATTAGGTAATCATTTCCTGCATGAATCATCTGCCAAAACTTTCACAATGAAAAGGACATTTGGAAATGTTACGCTTCTGGTTTGAGTTGAAAACAGCAAATATATCAAATGTATGCCTTATAATGTTTCTGTTCAGATGCAGCATCCACCCATGGAGACAGGCCCTGGAAATCTCTGCTCTTAAAACAAAAACATGCCATGAAACAATGTTTGAGACAGTTCTCCATTAAAGAGGGCACATTTGTAAAATGTAAACTTTTATGTTTTGTTGAAGAGAGTAGTGAAAAGACAGGAAGATTTAAAGGTGGAAATAGGGTTAAATCAGCAATTCAAAAATACGTTCATGATACAGAGGCTGTAGCAGTGTATAAACTGTCTCACAGCGAGACCCTTCATGATGTGTCCCCCTTCTGTGCTGACTCATTTGGTAGGAGCCCTTTTTTCCTACTGTCCTCTCAGGTTTATGGATGCTTGGTATAGTGTAGGGATTCATTGCATTGCACGGCTCTGGAGTGCGATGGGCCTGAGTGTGAGTTCTGCCTGTGCCCCCGGCTTGCTGTTAGAATGGATCTGGGCAGGTAACTTAGCTTCTTGAAGCTTCGGTTTCCTATCTGTGACCTCGAAAAGCTGTTGTTGTGGGGATTAAATGAGGTGTTATCTATTCAGCTTTGGTGCAGGATCAAAGACAGAGTGTCTAATGAAAGGTTGGTATTACTGTTATTACAAAAGTACTTAATGAACAAACATTTTTATATGCTGAATGAGTTAAAACATGTAACTACTGTGTTTAACAGATACGAAATTGTTTAAACAGTTGCTGGCACAAAGTGAGCACTCAGGCATATTGACTTTGATCATCACGTGATGATGCAGTTGGCCGGTGTGTGTCATCTCGGGACAGGAGAGGGAAGTGTCAGAGACCTGGAGAAGTATTTCCCTAGTCAACGGGTCCGCTTCTCACTTAGCAGGCAGTGACTTCCCACTGAAGAGGAGGGAAAGGCCTGGGGCCCGTGCAGGGCAGGGGAGCACTGCACCGTCGGGGCAGCTCCCAGCCTTCTCAGAGCTGCAGTGCCTTCCTCTTGACACACACGGAGAGGGAATGGAGAAGGAAAGAGCCAGCTTAGGGATGCCAGGAACCGCAGACGCAACTCTCTTTTTAGCCCCACAACAGCCCCGGGGAACTGTGATCGTTCCTGTTTGTGGCTGAAGCTCCCAGTGGTTAAGGAGCCACCACAGCCTCACAGAGGCAGGAAACTGCAGTACAGGGACTAGGGCCCAGGCTGTCCATCATTGCCTCAGGAAAGTTCTCATAAATGGGGGTAAGTCCTTACAGTCTCTCCAAAGTATGTTAGTCAGGAGTGTCACAGACGCATCAGTGATAAGGAGAAGCTGCTTTACCATGCGCAAGTTGTATAAGAAATTCCTTGTGAGGTTCACATGCTTTGAGGGCTGGCCGGGGCCCCTACACTCATCCGAAACGTGATTTCCAGGGAAAAGCTCTGCAGGTGTCAAGCACCTACCACTGTTTTCACGGTGGGAACCGCCACTGTGGAATATAGTGGTGGGGTGTTTATTTGATTTTCCTACTATTTTATGCGAATTTAAGTCAGGCTGCTTATTTACTAGTAGAACTCAGAAACAGGCAAACAAACAAGAAACAGAGAGAAACAGAAAAGGGAACCCAAAGAATGTTAGAGCTGGAAGGAATCCCAGGCACGGTCAAATCCAAAACGCAGTTTTTACGGATAGGGAAACTGAGGGCCAAGGAGGGGCAGGGCTCACCGAGTTTCGCCTCCTCTGACCGCGTAAAATGGTTGCACTAAAGCAGATTCCTTGTGCTGTGTATCCGTCAGGTAACATCTGCCGGCACCTGCTGCCCCGGGTCCAGTGCCCCACCTTGATTGTGCACGGTGAGAAGGATCCTCTGGTCCCGCGGTTTCATGCCGACTTCATTCATGAGCACGTGAAAGGTTCACAGTAAGTCCTGTCACCGCCTTCACACTCCCCCCCCAGAGCCTCGGAGTCAATGGGCAAAGCTACTGGAAGGAAAATAACCAAGAGGAGTTGGAGTTTTAGAGTACACAGCCCCCCTTTTTGCCAATGCCAGTCAGTAGCACCGCTTTATTTAGGGTACCATGGAAGAGAGAAGCCCTGAACGGTGGGTGACTGATAACCAGAAGGAAAGGCGTGTTCAGATAGACAGCTCTTACTTTCATGAGTGGCAAACATGCTCACAGGTGCTAAGCCCTGTCACTTGGTAATAGTTTAGATTTATTTCCATCAGTATTAACCGAAACAGTTTCACACAATTTGGGAATTTTCAGTTTAGTTTTTTATCATTATAAAAGCACTGACCACCCAATTTAAAAAAATCTGTTAAACCAAATTTCTGATGTCTGCTGACAGCCAGCCCTACTCAGCACAGTTAATGGTAGTGTTCCCTGTCCCTAAAGCCCCCAGGCCAGCAGGGAAAGCAGGCACAGAAACAGCTCCACTGCTCCCTTATCACTCTGTTCTGTGATGTATTTAACAACGGATTTCTCAGAGAATTTTTAAAGGAGGAAAAAAGTGTCTTTTCTATAATAAAATACAATTACCATAAACCTTTATAATTCCTATATCCATTTAGCATTTTTTAAGTTAACAGGCATCTCTTTATTCCACACATTCCTCCTATACCACTTCAACCATGAATCAAAAATACACATGAGCCTGTATAACAAATAATTCATTTGGTAAGAGCATAGGGTCAGTGAAGAGCAAAGGTGGGAGTTAGGCAGGATTATACCACGGGTGGACAAAGAGGTTTAGTGAAGGAGTTGTTTTTTTTTGGAGTCGGAGTCTCGCACTGTCACCTGGGCTGGAGTGCAGTGGCACGATCTCGGCTAACTGCAACCTCCGCCTCCCGGGTTCAAGCGATTCTCCCACCTCAGTCTCCCAAATAGGTGGGATTACAGGTGTGCGCCACCACGTCCAGCTAATTTTTTGTATTTTTAGTAGAGACGGGTTTCACAATGTTAGCCAGGCTGGTCTCAAACTCCTGACCTCGTGATCCGCTTGCCTTGGCCTCCCAAAGTGCTGGGATTACAGGCATGAGCCACCACGCCCAGCTTGGAGTTTTTAAATTGATTTAGTAGGGGCTGGACACAGTGGCTCACACTTGTAATTGCAGCACTTTGGGAGGCTAAGGCAGGCGGTTCACTTGAGGCCAGGAGTTCAAGACCAGCCTAGCCAACATGGCGAAACCCCATCTGTACTAAAAATACAAAAATTAGCCGGGCATGGTGGCGGGCGCCTGTAATCCCAGCTACTCAGGAGGCTGAGTCAGGAGAATCACTTGAACCCGGGAGGCGGAGGTTGCAGTGAGCCAAGATTATGCCACTACACTCCAGCCTGGGTGACAGAGTGAGACTCCGTCTCAGAAATAAATAAATAAATATAAATTTATTTAGTAGGGAATAAAAGGTATTTTCAAACTAGACTTTATAAAATTATAATACTAAGTTATGGTCATGGTACAAAATTCCAATAGTATACTTTCTTATTAATCCTTGGCAAAAGTTTTTTTTTTTTTTGAGGCACAGTTTCACTCTTGTTGCCCAAGCTGAAGTGCAATGGCGTGATCTCGGCTCACTGCAACCTCTGCCTCCCGGGTTCAAGTGATTCTCCTGCCTCAGCCTCCTGAGTAGCTGGGATTACAGGCATGTGCCACCATGCCAAGCTAATTTTTGCATCTTTAGTAGAGATGGGGTTTCACTGTGTTAGCCAGGATGGTCTCGATCTCCTGACCTTGTGATCCACCCGCCTTGGCCTCCCAAAGTGCTGGGATTACAGGCATGAACCACCATGCCTGGCCTGCAAAAGTTTTTTATACAATCTCAGTTTTTGTGCTTTTGATTGTATACATTTGCAGTGTACAAAGTGATATCTCCATATAGCACTTAATATTTTAAAAGGTATTTTATATATAATATCTAGTTATAGTTTATGACACATTTATGAAAAATATTATCCATTTTACAGATGAGAAGTCATGGCTGAGAGATGTTAAGCAATCTTTCAAGGTTGTATAGCTAGTAAATAATGAATCTTAGATTTTTCTCCTAATATGGTGCTTTTCCACCATAGCACAGCTGCCACTTATCTCTTAATATGTATGATGGTAACATGCCTAGAATAAGATACCAGGTGACCTGGTTAATTGTCTTCCAGCTTCAGAAATGACAGGTTTTGCACAGTGACACACATAGTAAATGTGTTATGTGCCCTTAAAGAGCCAGGTTCAATTAAAGTCAGTCTACAAGAAAATTTAATTTAGGAATTAAAGTTTAATTTAGGCCCATCTCCTAGCAACACAGTACATCAGTATAGGAGAAAAACACCCTTACAGGCTCACACCTGTAATCCCAGCACTTTGGGAGGCCGAGGTGGGCAGATCACTTGAGGTCAGGAGTTCAAGACCAGCCTGGCCATCATGGTGAAACCTCGTCTCTACTAGAAATACAAAAATTAGCCAGACATGGTGGTGGGCACCTGTAATCCCAGCTACTCAAGATGCTGAGGCAGAGAATCACTTGAACCTGGGAGGCAGAGGTTGCAGCGAGCCAAGATCACGCCACTGCACTCCAGCCTGGGCAACAAGAGCCGAAACCCTCTCTGAAAAACAAACAAACGAAAAAACACTTAAAGGCACAGACTATCTCTTCCCAGATTTTTACCAAGAAATACAGATTATGTGTGAAGCAAACACCAAACTGCCTTTCTTGCCTCAGAAGGAGGCTGAACAAAGGGTGGAGTTGCTCAGCAGGTCTGCTTTCAGCTTATGTTAATTTGTCTCTTTCTCTCTTCTCTCTTTGTGGTAGAAGAAAAATAAGAATCGCTTATTTTTATTTTAAGCAAAGAGGCCTTAGAGCTCATTCAAGCTCAGTGATTTTAAAATGTGTTTTTAGTCGGTTGAAACCCTTCCTCTAACAAGCACTTGTGCCGCAGTCTGAGATACGAAACACACTATGAGAGCTGCTCAGACGACAGCAGTGATGGGGAGCAGGCTTTGCCTTTCTGCCTCCTGTGTCCACATTTCCTCATATAAGTACAGCGGTCGTAATAGATTAGGACCTACTCATATGACTTCATTTCAAATCAATTACCTCTTTAAACACTCTACCCAAAGGAGGTCACACTCTGAGATGCTGGGGGTCAGGATCTAAGCATATCAATATGAGGGGTGCAATTCAGCCCATCACAGTGCTTCTGAGGAGGTGCTCAGATCTCAGGAACCAGAGGCCCGGTTCTGGGTTTCAGACTCGACTGCAAATGATGAGTCCCTCGCCTCTCGCCTGCAGCCCCTCTCCATCCCTCAGCCCCTGCCTTTGCCTGCCTGGGTGTAGGCCAGGACTCAAGGCCAGGACTCAGGCGGCTCCTCAGCGAGGCTTCCTTGCCTCTGCATGCGCCTCCAGTTGCTCGCTCACCTATCTGAGGTCATGTGGCTCCTTATACCTTTTTTCTTCCTCTTTTTTTGTTTTTGAGACGGAGTCTCGCTGTTGCCCAGGCTGGAGTGCAGTGGCGCGATCTTGGCTCACTGCAAGCTCTGCCTCCTGGGTTCCTGCCATTCTCCTGCCTCAGCCTCCTGAGTAGCTGGGACTACAGGCGCCCACCACCATGCCCAGCTAATTTTTTGTATTTTTAGTGGAGACGGGGTTTCACGGCGTTAGCCAGGATGGTCTCAATCTCCTGACCTCGTGATGCACCCACCTCGGCCTCCCAAAGTGCTGGGATTACAGGCATAAGCCACTGCACTTGGCCTTCTTCTTCTTTTTTTTTTTTTTTTTTAAGAGACAGGGCTTGCACTGTCATCCAGGCTGGAGTGCAGTGGTGTGATCACAGCTTATTGCAGCCTTGAACTCCTGGACTCAAGTGATCCTCCCACCTCAGCCTCCCAAGTAGCTCAGATATAGGCACGTACCACCACACCTAGCTAATTTTTTGTGTATGTATTTTTTGTAGAGATAGGGCCTTGCCATGTTGTCCAGGCTGGTCTTGGACTCCTGGGCTCAAGCAATCCTCCTGCCTTGGCCTCCCAAAGTGCCAGGATTACAGGTGTGAGCCACTGCACCCAGCCTCTTTATTCATATCTCTAACAGCTGCTAACATGAATGCAATTCTTCCCATGTTGAACACTCCACCGCCTATCCCAGGATGTGGTCTAGAGCATCTGAACATGCTCAGTGCATGTTGAAAGAGAGAGAGGGAGAGCGAGAGGTGCACAGAGGGCCATGTCTCTGTGGATGGGCTGGGGTCACCAGTGCAGGACCAGCCGCATGTTCTGAGCCCAGGCCTGAGGGCCAGACCCGGTGGGAAAGTCCATGTGGCACAGAGTTGGCATCTTAAGTTCGTGTCAACTAAAGGGGAGGGAGAGGGGTTAAGAGCACCAGCAGGGGACTCAGACAGACCTCGGTTGGAGTGCTGGTTTGGGTTGGAGTGCTGGTTCCGGTTGGAGTGCTGGTTTGGGTCGGAGTGCTGGTTTGGGTCGGAGTGCTGGTTTGGGCGAGTGCTGGTTCGGGTTGGAGTGCTCCTTTGGTCACCATGTGCTGGATGTAATATTTCTGTACTACTGTTACCTCTTGTGTGAAATGAGCATGACAATACCTATCATCTCAAGATAGTTTTTGAGGAATGAATGAGGAGGTATTTGTACATTTGGACTTAAATTTAAGACTTAACACACCCAGCCTGGGCAACATGCTGAAACCTCGTCTCTACAAAAAGCAAGAAATTAGCCAGGTATGGTGGTATGCACCTGTAGTCCCAGCTACTCAGGAGGCTGAGGTAGCAGAATCACCAGAGCCTAGGAGGTGGAGGCTGCAGTGAGCCATGATCATGCCACAGCGCTCCAGCCTGGGTGTAGGAATGAGACCCCATCTCAAAAATAAATAAATAAATAAAAAATACTCAACAGACAGTAGCTGCCACTTTTGAGGATGGAATGCTGGCATGGATACAGGTGAATAGGGTCACCAGAGGACATTGGGGCATAGCTTGAAATTAGGTCAGGCAAGTTGCCATCTGTTCCAACTTTCAGCACCATTATTATTTGTGTTATTTTTAAATTTTTTAAGAGAAGGTCTCGCTCTGTTGCCCAGGCTGGAGTGCAGTGGCCCGATCATAGCTCCTGGCAGCCTCAACCTCCTTACCTCAAAGGATGCTCCCGCCTCAGCCTCCTGAATAGCTAAGACAACACCATTATTAGTGTAGGTATATGGGCATATTTGGGTTCTCCAAAAAAAAAGAACCAACAAGACGTATATGTGTGTATGTATATATAGGTAGAAAAAAGAGACTCATTGTAGGGAATTGGTTCATGGAGTATGGAAGCTGGCAGGTCCCAAGGTCTGCAGAGTGAGTTGGCCAGCTGGAGACCCAGGAGAGCTAAAGGTGTGATTCCAGTCTAAGTCTGAAGGCCTGACAGCCAGGAGAGGAGATGGTGTGGTTCTAGTGTGAAAGCCAGGAGGCTTGAGACCCAGGAAGAGCCAATGTTGCAGCCTGAGTCCAAAGGTAGGAAAAAGCCAACATCGCAGACTGAAGGCCAAGGAATTCCCTGTTCTCAGCCTTCTTGTTCTACTCAGGCTTTTAGCAGATTGGACAAGACCCACCACACTGGGGAGGGCCTCTGCCTTTATTCAGTCAATGGATTCAAATACTAACCCATCCAGAAACACCCTCATGAACACACTCAGAAATAATGTTTGACCAAATATCTGGGCACCCTGTAGCCCAGTCAAGTTGACACAAAGTGTACAGTCACAGGGTGAAGGGCTGATGGATGCCATCTCTACAGAGGTCTGGGCCTTGTGTTGGGTTCACCAGAGGGTGTGCTGGCAGGCTGGCAGCGAGGGATCAGGCCTGGGATGTCTGTGCAGTGGGCTAGTTACTCTCCTCTGTCTGGACCACGGAAGGGAAGGAAGGGCCTCTTTCTGCAGCTTCCTTGGCTGTTTGGGTCTGGCCACCAGTGGTAAGATGGCCCTAGTCCTCCCAGGCAGGCCAGTGGGAGCCTTACCACTAGGTGGAGTGAAATGAATTGGCTTAGGTGGAAAAGATTCACACCAGTGATAATGGTTCATTTTCAGCTCCATAGAAAAGTGAAGCCAGGTTCTGGTGGGGAGGTAGACGCTGCAGGCAGCCAGGGCTGCAGCTTCTGTTCTGGACTGCCTCCAGCCTGGACGCAGTGGTTTGCCAGCTCCTCTGCTACTGCCCCAGGTGACAGTTCCCCACCACTGGCATCCCAGCCCTCCTCTTGCCAGGTGCTGCTTTCAGCTCCTCCCAGCTGCTGCTCAGGTGGAAGGGAAAACCATCAGCTCCACACGCTGCTTGTGGGCTCGTTACAGGATTTACTGCACACAGAATTAGCCAGTGCTTATCAAGTTGAGTCTTTTGTATTAATATTTGAAAAACAGTGTGGTCTGAACCTTTCCAGACAAATCTTACATGCAAGATTATATTAAAACCTCTCTTAAGAGAAGAAACCTCCAGTTGGAGGTGTTGTGTTAGCCAACAAATGTAGATTAATTGTGCTCTCCTGAGTCAGTCATTGTTTAATATGCTGCACAGATTAACACCTTCAGGAATTCTGCACATTGTAAAGTGCAATACAAATATACTAATAAAGTAACAGCAGACATTTATTAAGCTTACCACGTACCCGAAGACCCTATGCTGCATACGTTGAATCTACTATCTCATTCATCCTCAGAATGATTCTGTGGGGTAGATTCTATTACTGTCCGCATTTTCCAGATGAGGAATTGTGACTCAGGGAGATGGATGTAGCCTGTCAGTATGGACTCTGTGCTGGTTAGACAAAACTGTCCTGGCCCCGTAAAGCCAGTGTTTTCCTCCCACGATGATGCCTCCAGTTTACATCCAACTGTCACAGGAAGAAAGCTTTCCTGCAGTCCAGGGCCCGACTAGGTCCCCACAGTCACAGCAGATTTGGAAAGGCTTTGTCCTCCACACACCACTTAAAAGCACCAACCCAGCAGCCCGAGGGTCCTCTAGCAGCCCACTTCAAGCCGCCACACTGCCCAGAAAGTAGCCTCCGGGGCAGTTTTGCTTCTAATGCTTGTGTCTAATGCTTGAGACATGGTTGCTTTTGAGAAATGGAGCTGCTCAGTGAGCTGTCGCCCCCACCATCCCCAAATGCCTGGTCAGCCCTAACCAAAGGAGAGCCTGGCCAGCCAGGGCAGCCCCCAGCTTCATCAGCAGCAAGGAGCTTGTGGTTTGACCATTACCTTTTTGTTTGTTTGTTTGTTGTGAGATAGAGCCTTGCTCTATTGCCCGGGCTGGAGTGCAGTGGTGGGATCTCGGCTCACTGCAACCTCCGCCTACCGGGTTCAAGTGATTCTGCCTCAGCCTCCCGAGTAGCTGGGATTATAGGTGCGCACCACCACGCCGGCTAATTTTTGTGTTTTTAGTAGAGATGGAGTTTCACCATGTTGACCAGGCTGGTCTCGAACCCCTGACCTCAAGTGATCCACCTGCCTCGGCCTCCCAAAATGCTGGGATTACAGGCGTGAGCCACCGTGCCCAGTCTAGTACCTTTTTCTTAGGTGGGGCTTTCTAGAAGAAGCAGAATGAAAAAGGAAAATATTTAGTTTCTGAATAAAAAGGGGCTATTGGCAACCAGGTTTGGATGGCGTCAGAAGGAATGCCTGAAGAAGTGATATGCCATGTTGCTGCCCAGTTTCACGCTGGAAGAGATCCTGTGCAAAGATCCAGCGGCCTGCTTTGGGTTCCACTAAACACAAAAGTACGTACTGGCACTCTGCGGATTACAGACTCACTGACCACTTCATGGATTCATAGATCAAGTTTTGTTACATTGATCCAAGGTGAAGGCACGCCACAGCAGGTTACTTGTGGCCTTGTTACTGTCTGTAACTCCCTGAGTTACAGATGAAAGTTCAGCTAAAGATGAAAAGGGCTCCAGGCGGGGCAGGAAAGGTAGCATCGTGAGGCCAGCATCTCACCTATGCCATTTTGACCTAAAAGAGCTGTATCAACAGAGCTAAAGTGACCCATACATTTACCTTGGGGTTAGACAGCTTCTAGCTCCTTGGACTATCTGGAACCATGTCTCTTTCTGAAGGTGCCACATGCAGTGAGGAGCCTGCCCTGGCAGAGGAACTCGTGTTCATCCTCTGAGGCCCCTTCATTTCCAACTGAGCCATGTGCTTAGCAGTTGGGAGTTTCCTACTAATTTTTCGGAGAATGTTATTGTTTGAAAAGTGCTCCCCACAGAGCATGTGATTAGATCTTTTTGTTACTTGGGTGAGAATCTAGAGCTCATGTCTTGCCTTGACAGCTAATATTCATGCCCATCTATTGTGGTCCTGTTTCCAAAGAGGAACACACAACAGAGTTTCTGTGCAGTGAAACCTGTGTCAGACCTAAAGGAGGCAAGGGCTGCTAAGGAGCTTGAAATGACCCTTAAAAGATATCAAGGAGAAGAGTTGTCTTCATACTCTCTTCTGTCTGTCTGTCCATCTGTCTATTCATCCATTCATCCATCCAGCATTCAGAGCAGGTCTCCCATATTTTAATGAAGGGAACCTCATTTTTATTTCCCCAAGATCTAGAGATTAGGAAGAGTGCAGACAGTGCTGAACGGCTAAAAAGAAAGGATTCACAGCGAGGTTCTCCTTCCTTCCTTATGGGAAACCAACAAATCATAGCCAGATAGGCTGGACTGTCTACAGAGGAAGACTTCACATGTGGCAGGCTGGGGATTCCCTGCCTCCCAGTCCAGCTTAGTGCAGATTAGGGGATGCAATTTAGCCTATACGTGACCTTCTATGACCTCGCAGCATCCTTGGCAATTCGTTCTTTCCTGTTTCCTGAAAACAAAGGCCTTGAGTGTCCCCGCAAACCCTGTTCCTTGTGTAGGCAACTGGGATCCTATCTCTGGGGTGGGTGCAACTCATCCTTCTTTTCTGAATAGTGTTAAAGTTGAATTTAGGATGTCGTGGTTGTTAGTAATAGCATTACTAATGTTCCAAGGCCCTCGGAAAGGTCCCAACAATATGTCTTCCTTTCAAGTTGATTCTCTTGGTACCCCATTCCCACCCCCAATGTGGTGGCTGAGTTGGAAGAGGCCCAGCATCTTCCAAGCACAGCTCCCTGCCCCACAGTTCCTCCCTCGCACCTACTGAGGTTCTGAGCTGTCAGCCCCCCAGTATTGAAAGTCAAAAAATTAGGGAACATGATAACGCATTCTGCCCTAATATTGTCCTTTTAATGTCTAATTATCATTGTAGACAAAGTGGCTTGAACTTAGGCTTTCATCCTAGAAGCTTTACCACTTTTACTGTTTCTATACTTTTGTAGCTAATAAGTCAAATGTAGAACAAAGAGAAGGCTGCATTTATTCAGGAAACTGTAAACCTGTCCCATTTGATCACAATCCTGTTGAAAGGAAGAAGCCTTACAAGGACAGTGTGTTTGCCACAATGCTGAGCCGTGACAGCTGCAGCAGCGGCTCCTGGAGCACAGGGCTGCTGGCGTGGGCTCACCACCCTCACAGCCATTTGTCTGGCGGCTTGTATTCAGATGTATTTGTTCAGTAATCCAAAAATGGAAGGGTGATTTGGAACCTTGAGCAGCAGGCTGGGGGTGGCTGTGAATTCTGCTTTGCACTTGCCCACTACATCAACACCCCAAGAAACTCACCTGCCCCATCCCAGTGCATTCTGAACATTTCTTATTTTTATCTTCTTACCAACCTTCTCTCTTAAAATCAGCTTCATTAAAATGGATTTTTCTAGAGTAACCACCAAATCACCTCCCCCACTCTCAGTCCGTTTTCCAGTCAAACCATTTGTTACTTGATTCAGTTCCAAATATAATGTGTGTCTGCTACTGTTAAGTCATTGCCTTATAGTCAACCTCAAGGGTAGTCATAAACTCCAAGAGTTTCACGTGTCTGACTACATTCTTAGAAGATTGATGGGTTACGTTTTTCTCCTCGATAGTGGTCATGGAGGAAATGTGTTAATTTTTCACTTTAGATGTTTGTGAAATGTTGGGGAGAGTGAGGGGTTTGTTCTTAAGTGGTGGGCCATTGACCCAAAGTGTTTTTAATTCCTTTTTTAGGCTGCATTTGATGCCAGAAGGCAAACACAACCTGCATTTGCGTTTTGCAGATGAATTCAACAAGTTAGCAGAAGACTTCCTACAATGAGAATGCACACTCGAGTCTTGGTGGTTCCTTCGTGTGGGGCTTGATCGTGTTGCTGCCTGTTAACATGATGCCTTTGAAACTCTCCGCCTTTGAAACTTTCTACCCCTCCCTTCAATCTTATCCTAACCAAATGAGAATAATGACATATTGAAAACAGCCTCTAGCTTCAGGCTGGGCACAGTGGCTCACAGCTATAATCTCAGCACTTTGGGAGGCTGAGGTGGGAGAATTGCCTGAGCCCAGGAGTTCAAGACCAGCTTGTGCAATATAGGGAGACTCCGGCTCTACAAAAAAAAGTTTTTCAAAATTAGCCAGGCGAAGTGGCACACATCTGTGGTCCCAGCTGCTCAGGAAGCTGAGGTGGGAGGATCACTTGAGCCCAATTCAAAGCTGCAGCGAGCTGTAGTTGCATCACTGCACTCCAACCTGGGCAACAGAGTAAGACCTTGTCTTAAAAAAAAAATAAAAACATAAAAAAAAAATAAAAAAGGAATAAAGCCTCTAACTTCAATAGCTATGAAAATTAAATCCGATTTTCTAAGATGAAGTTGTGACAAGTTATACCATTGTCTTAACAGGTGAATTCCTGCCATAATTTATTTTCAAATAAATTTTAGGTGGAGAATGTGTAGTATTAATGTTGGAGATTTTAAGACATCTTGAATTTATACTGTACCTTTTATCTGAGAGGTTCAAGCTTCACTTGTGTTTTTATTTGTGTTTATCTATCATATTCAAAGAGAAGTAGGGAGAGTCCGTGCCCGAGGTCCTCAATTCTAAGATCAGAGGATGTCCAGAACAGCAGCAGATAGAGGCAGGTTTGCTTTACCCCATATCCCTCTCCTGGTTCACTTTTGAGAGATGAATACTTTGGGCCAGTAAAGGTGAACAAAATATGTATTTTCATCACTGTACTAAAAGGACAGGAATGTTATTAATTAAAACACTAAAGCAGAAAACCTACATTGCTATTAAAATTAAACTTTGATTACCACAATAAAAACAGTAACAAGTTAAACCTTGAAACTTTATACTTAAGCATTTAGAGAAAGAATAAAAATTATTTGAAGTGAGAACACAGACCACAAGGTTTTCTACACATGCTTTTTTATTAGTATAGATACCTTCACAGACAATACTGTAATTTTTAGAGGAGTTCCACATCATTACATCAACAGTGTGAATTTCTAACAGAGGCAAAACTGAGCACCATAGTTTACAAGTAGAAAGACCATGCTTGAGGACAACAGAAGTTCACTAAGGATGCACGATTGATCTGAGAAGTTTTTAAGCCTCGTCCTCACCCTCCTCCTCCTCGAACTCCCCTTGTTCGTCGGCCGTGGCGTCCTGGTACTGCTGGTACTCAGACACCAGGTCGTTCATGTTGCTCTCGGCCTCGGTGAACTCCATCTCGTCCATGCCCTCGCCCGTGTACCAGTGCAGGAAGGCCTTGCGCCGGAACATGGCCGTGAACTGCTCGGAGATGCGCTTGAACAGCTCCTGGATGGCCGTGCTGTTGCCGATGAAGGTGGCCGACATCTTCAGGCCGCGGGGCGGGATGTCGCACACGGCCGTCTTCACGTTGTTGGGGATCCACTCCACGAAGTAGCTGCTGTTCTTGTTCTGCACGTTGAGCATCTGCTCGTCCACCTCCTTCATGGACATGCGGCCCCGGAAGATGGCAGCCACCGTCAGGTAGCGGCCGTGGCGCGGGTCGCAGGCGGCCATCATGTTCTTGGAGTCGAACATCTGCTGGGTGAGCTCGGGCACCGTGAGCGCCCGGTACTGCTGGCTGCCCCGGCTGGTCAGGGGCGCGAAGCCGGGCATGAAGAAGTGCAGGCGAGGGAAGGGCACCATGTTCACCGCCAGCTTGCGCAGGTCTGCGTTCAGCTGGCCCGGGAAGCGCAGGCAGGTGGTGACCCCGCTCATGGTGGCCGACACCAGGTGGTTGAGGTCCCCGTAGGTGGGGGTGGTCAGCTTCAGGGTGCGGAAGCAGATGTCATACAGGGCCTCGTTATCAATGGAGTAGGTTTCATCTGTGTTTTCCACCAGCTGGTGGACAGAGAGGGTGGCGTTGTAGGGCTCCACCACCGTGTCTGACACCTTGGGTGAGGGCATGACGCTGAAGGTGTTCATGATGCGGTCTGGGTACTCTTCCCGGATCTTGCTGATGAGCAGGGTGCCCATCCCGGACCCCGTGCCGCCCCCCAGAGAGTGGGTCAGCTGGAAGCCCTGGAGACAGTCACAGCTCTCTGACTCCTTCCTCACCACATCCAGGACCGAGTCGACCAGCTCGGCTCCCTCTGTGTAGTGGCCCTTGGCCCAGTTATTCCCGGCTCCGCTCTGGCCTGCCAGAGGGAAAGTGAACATTAGACACTAAAACATAAGGAATTTCAAAATCTGTCATTTTGACTATGGAGGAGAAGGTAGGACTGGTCTTAGACTGGCAGATTCTTCTCTTTTGAATACTCTTCTTTTACCTGAAGAAATATTTTTCTGTCAGTGACCTCAAAAACACTGGGGATCATAATAAAGTAAGAAGTAAGTTTAGCTCATCTGAGGCTATTGATTGAGGAAGAGGATAGGGTTAGAAAACTTAATTGGTTCTGAAATACATACATTTATAACAGGCATTCTCTTTATACTCAAGTACAATTAAACAGGCAAGGTGAAGGCAGTGTGACCAGGAGAGAAGTTGGCCTCAGCATCTGTCTAGCTCTGGTCATAACCTGTGCTTTTGGCCCCTGGCTCTTTGAAGTCCTTTCAAGTTGCCTATAGCCTATGAAGCCTGGCTTGAAGCTTTTCCTTGCTCTTTCTTCCTTCCAGTCTGAGGCTGCTCTGCAATGGGAGGGCTGCAGCAGCCCTCTGCAGGCTGGCGTTGATCTGTGAGCCATGACCGCCCATGGACTGCATGGAGCTAGGCCAGGACTCAGGGCTGCCGTGGACACAGTGTCACCTTGGCACTGAACACTAAGAACTGTGCTTCACAGGCCTGTTAGGAAGAAGGTGTGTCATTTGGCCAGTTCCCAGTGATCATGACTACATACCGAACACGAAGTTGTCTGGTCTGAAGATCTGGCCGAAGGGTCCAGACCTGACGGAGTCCATGGTGCCAGGCTCCAGATCCACCAGGATGGCCCGAGGTACATATTTGTTACCTGCAGGAAATAAGAACTGACTCAGGCCTGTGCTTGGGGAGGGACTCACAGCAGCATTCAATTCCAGCATCTGAGACAAAAGGAGAATAGGAGATTTTCTGCTTTTAAGAAAAAGGAGGTCCTGAGTGTGCTTAGCCGTGGCAAACAGGCAGGAATCTTAGGAAACCATAAAACATGTTTTTCCAGCAGTTGGCATTTGAAATGAATATGCAAGAAGCATGCCTTTGTCACGTGCATGTTCCTGGGACGTTTCATCTCCCACATCATGGAAAGCAAGGATTCCTGGGCACACACATCCTGATACTCACCAGCAGCCTCATTGTAGTACACGTTGATTCTCTCCAGCTGCAAGTCACTGTCTCCATGGTAACTGCCTGTGGGGTCGATCCCATGCTCATCGCTGATTACCTCCCAAAACTGAAATGAAAAAAGAACCACACCATGGCTCTGCATCCTGAATGTCACTAAGGATGGCCTTGTCCTCCTCCCATGTCCTTGGAACAGGGGCATTTGTGGTCAGACAGTTAGTAAGTGCTAGACAGAGAGCAAAGAGCTGCACCCCCTATTTCCTGCAGCAGCCGCTGCTGAGGGGCTTGAAAATCCGCAGAGCATCGGCCATATTATGGGGATAGACTGAAAGGCTGGGAGGGGCCCTGGAGGAGGAGGGGACACAGCAGATGCCCTTCTAGGGAGAGGGTGGGGAGAGTAGAGAAGTGGAGAAGGGGTACAGGGAGGCTGTGTCACCCCAGGCAGGGCTGAATGCCACTGCATCCGGGATGATTGATGGGTCGTGGCAGGACCAAGGACAGGGGGACCCACTCTGTGGCTGCCTCCAGGGATCAAGCTCTCTTGGCACAGATCCCAGGCACTCCTGCAACAGTGCAGGTTTAAGCCACCGATCTACATGCTGGCACTGACCACCGGAGGGACTGGGCGAAGGGCAGCAGGAGCCTGGGAGGGCACCTGGGCGGCAGTGGAAGGAGCTGGCCATCGTGAGGGCGCTGGCTCCATTGTGAATTTGCGGCGGGGGTGGGGGGGGGGCGGGGAGGCTGGGTGGGCAACATGGCGGTTCTCAAAGAGACCACGTCCTTGTACTGGCGCCCGCCCCCACCCATGCACCAGACCCGCTGCTGCCTCCCACACAGCGGTCGGTAATTGCAGCCCCCACCCAGCGCAGTCACCTGCCGCCTCGGGGACTGGCAGCAAGACTATCGCGTTGTATGTCATCATGTCAAGACAGTGCCCGAGCAAGGGAATTTATCTAACACCCTCGCCTGTACGACCCAAAGGGAAGCCTCTGTTACATCTGCCAGTCCAGTGACACTGCATGTTTTCATTCAAACCGTAGAGAAAAATATACAAATTAAATTCACATGAAGCTAGCGCAATCAATATGACCGTAGCCCCGACCCAAGTTTCTGAGACAAATACACCCAGGGGAATGCCAACCGCGTCCCGCAGAAGGGCTGTGTCCCAGGGAAATCGAAAGGGCCCCGATTAAACGCACACACAGCTGCGGCGCTGCGGGCATCCTGGCGGGTCATGCAGCCTCCCGGACCCCGCCCGGCGGCCTCGCCGCGGAATGTGCCACCCGGCCAGCCCGGGGCCGCCGCGGCCTCCAGCCCCCGCCCCGGCCCCAGCCCGCACCCTCGGTCCCAACCCCGGGCCCCTCCGTGGCGGTGAGCCCACCTTGGCGCCGATCTGGTTGCCGCACTGGCCCGCCTGGATGTGCACGATCTCGCGCATGGTGCCGGCTGCGGAGCGGGTGGCGCTGGCCCTCGGAGCGGTGCGCGGCGTGGACCGGCGGGCTGGGCTGCGCGGAGACCTGCCGCCGCCCCCCCAGCTCAGTCTTTTATAACCGGGGACCCGCCCTGCCCGGTGACGTCATGACGGGCGGGGCTGCGGCCGCGGGGGCGGTGCGGCTGGGACTGCGGCACCGCGAGGGGGAGCCGGGGCGCGGTGCGAGGTGTGGGGGCGCTCGCCCTATTGCTGCTGCCGCTGGGTCTAGGGTGGGCGGCCGGCCCCGCGGTCCGGCGGTGAGTGCGGTGCCCGGGCCTCGGGCCCAGCCGCAGCCCCCTGCCCGATCCACGGGCACGGGCGACCCCTGGCGCTGGGTCCTCCGCTCACGCCGCAATCCCCACCCCGACCCGCCCACTCTGGACCCCCGAGGGGGGCTGGGGACCGGGGGCCCCGGAACCAGGGGGAGGGGCTGCCTCGGATCCGGGTCCTCGCCTCCTAGGGACGGGAAGAGGCGTCGAGTACCCTTTGGAGTAGGGAGCCGGAAATTGAAGACCCATTTGCAGTGGGCTCTCCAGCGGGTGGCAAAGGTTTCCCGCATCCTGGGCAGGGTCCTGGACGCCGTTTGTGGGGGTGGGGTGGGCAGCGTGGAGAGGAGTGGGGGGCCCCGGGGAGCCGACGGGCAGCTGCCTGAAAGGAATGCCAGGATGGCGGGGTGGGCGGCCTTTCGCCCCTACAGGGGAGGAAGATGGCTTGGTCGGGGGCGGGGGTTGGGGGGGCTAGAAAAGGGCTGGATTTGTCACATGTCCGCTTTGGGCTCCTGCGTCCTTGTAAAGGCCTTTTAAATGTGGAAAATTCTGCGGGTGTGTGTGTGTGTGTGTGGGTGTGTGTGTGTGTGTGTGTGTCAGAGAGGAAAGACAGGAGGAATATATCTGCCACGTTGATGTGTCAGCTGATGGCCCTGCCCCTTACACCCCTTAGGTCGCCTGATCCTCACAGAAGCTGTCGGAGCTAGGCTGTCCAGTTCGGGAGACCCTAGGCACGGTGGCTGCTGAGCATTGAAACGTAGGTAATCTGAACTGAGATGGGCTGTTAAGTGTGAAGTACACACTGGATTTTATGGGCTCAGTAAGTTAAAATAATGTGAAATATTTCATTACTGATTCTTAAATATTGATGGTCTATCAAAATAACAGTGTTTTGGATACATTGTGTTAAATGACTTGTTTTGAAATTAGAAAATGTAAAATTACATACTTGGTTTCCGTTTGCTGCTCACTTATGCATATTTTTGTTGACTACCACCGGCTTGTGGTAAGCATTACTACTACCCCAATTTCATAGCTCAGAAAGCGAAGTTGAAAGACCTGACCAGCCACAAAGCTAGGAAGGGAAGGAATCTAAAGTCTTTGTATAAATAAAAAGCCCAGGTGAGTTTTAAAGGCTTGGGTGGGCTGTGGTAAGGACCTGACTTAATTATTCACAAAGATGGCCCTGCACGGTGGACTAGGTAACAGGGGCCTGGGGGCTGGCTTTGGTTCCCAGCACATTCCAACTATATAATGATGATAATTACAGGTGCCTTGGAGCTGGCTTTGTGGTAGGAGATGAGAAGCCATATATGAAAGCAGATTGAGTTTATGGAGTAAAAATGCCTTGGTAAAACCCAAGGTGATGGGCCGGGCTTGGTGGCTCACGCCTGTAATCCCAGCACTTTGGGAGGCTTAGGCGGGTGGATCACGAGGTCAGGAGATCGAGACCATCCTGGCTAACATGGTGAAACCCCGTCTCTACTAAAAATACAAAAAAATTAGCCGGGCGTGGTGGCAGGCACCTATAGTCCCAGCTACTCGGGAGGCTGAGGCAGGAGAATGGCGTGAACCCGGGAGGCGGAGCTTGCAGTGAGCCGAGATGGCGCCACTGCACTCCAGCCTGGGCGACAGAGCCAGACTGCGTCTCAATAAAACAACAACAACAACAAAAAAAACCCAAGATGATGCTGTCATTCCTAATGTGCACCCTACCTGCCACCTCAATAGTTGGTCTGTATCGGAGGTGGAAACTAAAGCCAGATGTCTGTGAGTAGCCTCTTAGGCCAAGTTAGGTCTTAATCACCCCAGCTTTAGAAAGCGCCCAGCATCCTCCCAGATGTAGGTAGGCAGGTGCCTAGTGCCTCTTCTCAGGGTGGGGACAGATTTCCTAGAATTTCTCCTCCTCTCTCCCCTCTCCCTGCTGCTGGGCCCCCAGTGGACAGCCTGTCCCTCAGATGCTACTCCCAGGTACCCAGGGCTTGACCTCCACCTTCTCCCCACCCCCACCCCAACTCTCACATCTTGGCTCTTCACCACAGCCGGAGCCTTCCAGAACCTCTCCAGAGAATGGCTCTCCTTGGGGTACCTTCACTCATTACACAGTTCTGAAAAGATTTTTCCAGAGATAATTGCTTCTTGGCCTTTGTGTTTTAATTCAGCGTGAAATCTGAGGCCAAATAGGAGCAGAGGATGAGACCTGAAAGGGACAGCACTGGGGACACGGGGACCCCTAGCAGCTGGGCGTTTCCCGGCCTGTGGAGCATGTGCCCACTCTGCTGTTCCTAGCTCAGTCCTCCAGCAAGTCACTGCACCTCTCTGAGCTTCTCTCGCCATATCGGAAGAATGGAAATGGGTTTTTCTTACGTTGGGAAGCTGGGAGGCACTGTGCGTGAACTGGACATTAGTGAGCGCACAGAAAATAAATCCATGGCAGTGTTCACGGGCGCGGGCCAGGTACCCGATTGTCTGCTCTGGATCGCTGGCAGTGAATGTTCTGCCCAAGTCGGCCTTCTCCTGCCTGGCAGCTCACGCCCAGCCTACTTCTCTCTGACGCGCTCGTCCCGCGGTGCCGCCCGTGATGTGTGTTAGTATATAATCAGAGAAACTCACACGCGGAGTTTTAAATAATGCCTGCCCTGCCTAAGGTGACTCATCTGAGGCTGTGAGTTCCTGCTCTCCCCTCCCTCGCGGGAAGTGTAGATATCCCCAACCCCACCTCGCTGTCACTAAGCAACTCGACCTTGTACAGCACCGATGCAGATAACAGGAGGAAATAGAGCCTGCTAATTGTCCCCTTCCCTAGAATAGGTTTTTAAGGAGCAATCTCTCCCCTTTCATGTATTTTTCAGTGTCTAAAGAGGAGCAGCTCCACCGGCTGTTGGGTGGGCCGGGTATGGGGAAGGGGAAGAGGACCAACCTCCTCCAGCCTCAAGTCACTTCCTGCTTTAGACAGGATGCCACTCGCAGTGTCTGAGCCACCCCTACCCTGAAGGCATCATTGGCGGGGTGAGGGGCGGGGGGCGGGGAAGGGCAGGTGTAATGACAAAATTCAGACTAGAGAATGTGTTCCAGGTAGGAGGCTGAGCCACATCTGTCTTTTACAAAAGGACATAAGCTCTTACCCTTTTGCCTGCCCTTCCCGCCTGCTGCTTCAGAGGGCCCAACAAGAAGGGTCCTGGTGAGAATGTTCTAGTGAAAAGTACCCTGTGAATATGTGGTGTTATGATGATATCGTTACTGTTCACTGATGCCATCTCTGAGGGTGACAGCCATGATCTGGTTGAAATAGATTTAGTTGGTCCAAGTAAGAGAGTCCTGGAACTTCAAAAACACTAGTTTCCTCTGCAGAATGATGAAAACCCAAGGCCCATCCCAGCAATACAATTGTCTAAATTTGTATGGTACAGTCTTGCATCCTGTTTGTGCCCTCAGAGAACTAGCCACACTCTCCGCTCCAACTTCTCTTTCCCATGAAACTCATCCAGTGCAGCCCGTCTGCTATTTTTTAAATAAAAGCATCTCTTTATGAAGATGGAAGAATTTTGTTCAAAGCATTTAAGGGGATGTAACCTTTTCAAAAGGTTACCTAAAATAAAAGTCTGAACTCCAATTAAATTTAATTTTAAAATATCAACCCCACCAAAGTTTACAATTTTTTTTTTTTGCATCAGATGACTATAATAATACAGAGTAAATATATAGAAGATTTTTAGCCACTTTCTGGAATGGGCCATGCCCCAGAATGTGACATTCATATTACAAGTGTCGATCTGGGGCCTTTCAAAACTGAAGATGTCATTTTTTGTTTTTTTTTGAAACGGAGTCTCGACTAGGCTGGAGTGCAGTGGCATGATCTTGGCTCATTGCAACCTCTGCTTCCCAGGCTCAAGCGATCCTCCTGCTTCAGCCTCCCGAGTACCTGGGATTACAGGCGTGCACCACCATGCCTGATTAATTTTTGTATTTGTAGTAGAGGCAGGGTTTCACCATGTTGGCCAGGCTGGTCTCAAAGATGTTATTCTTGATGTCAAATTCTCATGAAGCTATAACCCCCCAAGGTTTTTTTAAATACATACAATGTACACAGCAATTATATATACATATATCTTATATACATATTTCCTGATTATAAAATTAGAAACACTTAGAAAGTACTAAAGAGCACAAGTGTATCCACTGTTCTCGAGATTTTTTTAAATGCTTGATGTATTATATTCCTTTTTGTTTTTCCTATTCATGGGCTGTTTAGGTGTTTTTGTTCCTTTATAACTTTTTTTTTTTTTGCCTTCAACATTAAGAATGAAGAAATACTATATCTTCTTCTGCTATGACTTAGACATAATCTCACAAATTCTCAAAAATATGTAACCTACTCCCAACTGTCATTCTCCCCATAATCTGAGGTGTCCAGAGCATACCGAATTATCTACAGAGCAAACTCATCTCTGCTTCCCATGACTAAGGCCGTTTAGAGGACTCAGTGCCCTCCTGCCGCGTTCCCTGACTGTTGAAGAGCACAGGGCCTAGAGTTGATGGACTGGGTGCAAATCCTCACTGTCACTTCTTAGCTGTGTGACCTCGGCAAGTTACTTAACCTCTCTCTGCCTTAGTTGCCTCATCTGTAAAGTGACAGTAATAATAGTACCTGCTTCCTGGGGTTGTGATAAAGACTGAATGAATATGTGAAAGCACTTAAAATACCACCTGCCCCACAGTGTTATATAAATATTAGCTATTATAACTGGTTAATCCCGTCCTCCCCCCACTCCCTCCCTCCCTCCCTTTTTTTCTCCCTCCTTCCCCTCCCTCCCTGGAGCTCTTCTGGAATCAGGACTCAACTCCAGAGCCACTTGCGAGGCTCCCATGCGGCGAGACTGCGGTCTCCGCTGGCCGCACGCTCTTCTGTATACAGCTCCGCACTACACTCCTCTCCCCTAATCCCGGGGCTGGCGCTGCAGAGTGAGCGAGCGCAGGATCTCTAAGCGCGAGCCGAGGCGCCATCGGAACACTCTTGCCCCCACCCAGACGTCGAGTCTGCAGGTCCAGGGCCCCACTGCACCTTCCAGGGCAGAGGGCGCTGGGCGGCGCCGGGAGGCGCGAGGCACCCGGGAGAGCCGGCTCCGTGGCTTCCTACTACCTGACCCCCTGACCACCTAGTTCTGGAGCCAGGCTTCTTCACCCTTCGCCAGGTCTGGGCTGCCAGGGACTCGGGGTGGGGCCGCCACGCTGCCTTCTCCTTCCGTCCGGAGCGCCGGGGCGCCCGACCAGCTCCGTTTCACGCTCTGGGCAAACGGTAGTTCGGGAAAGGCTGAGCTTCGCCCCCTCCCCGCCGTGAGAGCGCGGCGCGGCGGGGCGGGGCCTCCTGCGGGCGGGAGAGACACCGGGGTCCAGGGGCCGCGGCGCAGAGGGAGGGCGGGGCTGTGCCCCCCGGAGGCCCTGCCCGCCCCGCCCCGCCCCGCCCTAAGACCCGGGTTCCCCCTGGAGGCCGCCACCGCCCGTCCCTGCCCGTCGCCGGCAAGGCCTGAGCCTCTGTCTCAAGATGGGACGGCCTTTGCAGCGGGAGCAATAACCAACCCCACAGATTCATGAAATATTAGGCGGGAAATGCGCTCAAAATAGGACGTGCCTTTTGTTTTTTGTAGCTATAAGAGAATATCGAAGTACTTTTTTTTTTTTTTTTGAGATGGAGTCTTGGTCTGTCACCCAGGCTGGAGTGCAGTGGCGCAATTTGGGCTCACTGCAACCTCCGTCTCCGCCTAACAGCCCTGTCGTACAAAAATAACAATAGGGAACATTTGAATAGGGGGTGGGCTAATTTTGTTAAATTTACTTTTTGATGCCCCCACATTTTGTTGCTAGTGTTAATGAAATGCCACCAATGGCTGGCTGCTAATGTAGTGCTGCCAATGTATATGTTCTATATCTCTTCTCAATTAGGAAGAACATTTGTTACTTCCACTACCTAAAGTTTGCCCGGCATGGTCAGTTTTACCAGTAGTCACCACAAGCACAGTGCTAATTAGTTTTCCAGACCTAAGAAAACGTTTGAGATCAGGATTAGGATGTGAGGGGTATAGGGGGAGTGATGACTCCAAAATAAAAGGAAAATTGCAATAGTAAAATGAATGTTTATTTAAATGTCTACAGAATATATCATGTCAATTAGTCAAAGACAACTCAAATTTTATATTGTAATGTATAAATTATGCTTAATGTAAAAAGTTAAAATAGAACATGAAACATATTTAATATGATATGGGACAGTTCCTCCAAAAGAGTGCCAGTGACCTCCAGAGCTCGAGCTGGCTCCATTCATCACCCACTTTTAGTATCATTTTCTGGTTGTCAAGAAATGAGTAGAATTTTTTTTTGAGACCAAGTCTCACTGTGACCCCCAGGCTGGTACAATGGCTCGATCTCAGCTCATTGCAACCTCCACCTCCCAGGTTCAAGCTATTCTCCTGCTCCAGCCTCCCAACTAGCTGGGACTATAGGCGCCCGCCACCACGCCCGGCTAATTTTTGTATCTTTAGTAGAGACAGGGTTTCACCATGTTGGCCAGGCTGGTCTTGAACTCCTGACCTCAAGTGACCTGCCTGCCTCGGCCTTCCAAAGTGCTGGGATTACAGGTGTGAGCCACTGTGCCCGCCCAGAATTGTTTTAATAACTGAAAGAAAGAAGGAGATTAAGGAAGATGGAGACAAATATGCAGGAGAAACACCCTGTGAGGGCGATTTAACAGAGCAGCGAATGTGGAAAGGGGAAGGGGAGGTGCTTCTTGGGTGCCCAGTTCCCTTGGGAGGAACTCGGGTATGTGGTCAGGGGTTGTGGGCAGTTATTCCCCTCGCTGGCCCTCAGGGGGCTCACAGGCCAAGAGCAGCTTGGTTGTTGTACATGGGTTAGGGGAAGACGGGAGAGTTAGGGTGCATGATAAGATAGAGAGGCAATGTGCAACTGGATATTTCTATGTACTTGGTCTTTCAAAATTCAAAATTTGTTAACTCATGAATACTTGTATACTGACATAATGTACAGATGCCATTTAAGGTTGGATAGTTTTGTAATTAATGAGGCATTATGGATCTCATTGAGAAGCCAATACTGACTCTGTGAGTGAAAAAACACAAATTGTTTTTCCTCTGTTCTCACAGCACAAAAGCCAACACAGAAGACTTCTGTGACCCAACGTGTAGGGGTGTTTCCCCATACACCAAGCAGGAAATCAATTCTGCCATAGACACCAGCTGGGTGTCCTCAACTTCCATTCCATTCTGACACCATCTACCAGCAGATAATGTCAGATCCCACAGGCTGAGGGCTCAGTCCCCCAGGCTCTCCCCACCACCTTCAGATGCCAACTGCAAGTGCCAGGCTGTCTTACCTGTGCCTCTGACCAACTGGCCATAAATCCGGGATTCCAGGGTCTCCTCCTTGGGTTCAATTAATTTGCCAGAGCAGCTCACAGAACTCAGGGAAATGCTTACTTACATTTCCCAGTTTATTATAAAGGATATTACAAAGGTTACAGATGAAGAGGTGCCTAGAGTGAGGTATGGGCAAGGGGTCCATGCCCTCCCAGGACATGCCCCACCCCCAGTAGCCTCTATATGTTCAGTTACCTGAAGGTCTCCAAACCCGGTCCTTTTGGGTTAGTTTTTTATGGAGGCTTCATTTTGTAGGCCTGATTAATTAAATCATTGGCCACTGGTGATCAACTTAACCTTCAGGCCCTCTCCTCTCCAGGGAGGTTAGGGGATGGGGCTGAAAGTCCCAACCCTCTAATCATGCCTTGTTCTTTCCAGTGACCACCCCCATCCTGAAGCTACCTAGGGGCTGCCAGCTACCAGCTGACTCATTAGCATAAAAAAGACATCACTTTGGAGATTTTAAGGATTTTAGGAGTTGTATGCCAAAAAACGAGGTTGAACATATACTTCACAATATCACAGTGACCTTGGAGAAATGAAGCTGAAAACAGCATAGGCTGAGGCCATCCATGGTGGGGAAAGCCCAGGCTAAGTATGGGAAGAGGGAGTGAGGACAGAGGCTGAGCGGCTCTGGAGCTGAGTCAACAAACGAGCTACTAAAAATGACCAGAGATTAATGCAAGAATCAGAATCTGTGTCACAATCTCAGATCTGGCTGAAAGGCCTCGTTGGGGAAGCAGGACGAAGAAGCTAGGATGTATATGTCAGAGGTGGGTTACAAGGAGACCTCTGCCCTGCAGGGCTGACTCAGAAAAACCTAGGTTGCTGCTACTCTGAGCCCAGCCTGAGACAGAAATTTCCACTGTAGCTACCTGCAGTTGTAAATTTAGCTTACCGATCAAGAACTAGTCCTCAGTGACATTGTAAGGGTGGTTACATCTCCTTTTTGTTCTGTGAAAGGAAAATAAAAATCTCAGGGCCCCAAACTCATTAAGTCAAAGGGAAAAGCTTGGGAACTGAGTCATGCAAAGACTGCCTTCCTTTTGTTCCTAAGTAGATAGCTACAAAGATAGAAGGCCACAACCCTCCCTAGGGGACCTTCCACATGATTTGCCCATGAGGAAATTCCTTGTAGGTCCCTAGATCTTTAGCCTATAACAGTTCTGTTGAATTTCACCCTGACAATGTAAATTCACAGCTCATCTTCATAGGTAAAGGACAAAGACAGGACTAGATCCTCCCTCCACTCACTAGAGACAAATGCATGTTTGGCTGCTTCCTGTACCCTGTGATTACTTTATCTAATGTAAAACTGCAGAGTCACTGAGACAAATGCATAATGGACTGGCCTTCTACCTCCTCCTTTCACATGTAAAATGTGCATTCAGTGAAAGCTGATCAAAGTCTCAAAAGAATGCAACTGCTCTCCTTTTATCTACCCGCCCATTTTTTCTTTCCTCTTTCCCCCACTGCCACTCTTTCTCCATTAAATATTGACATCTCCAGACCCTTTTTGGAAAAAGAGCAGATCACAGATGTTCCCATGGTTTTGTGTTCTTTATTCCCCCCGAGCGCGTCTTCAATCTTGGCAAAATAAACCTGAGTGCGTCTTCAACCTTGGCAAAATAAACCTCTAAAATGATTGAGACTCACCTTGGTCATTTTCTTTGATTTAGAGTTCTTTTATACCTCTCATTATCCTCCCACCATTTTGGGCAAGCAGGCTCCACCGCCTTAAATTCTGTACTCTAAGGACTTTTTTTTTTTTTTTTTTTTAAGCTGCAGTTTCACTCTTGTTGCCCAGGCTGGAGTGCAATGGCTTGATCTCGACTCACTGCAACCTCTGCCTCCTGGGTGTCAGGCCTGTGAGCCCAAGCTAAGCCATCATATCCCCTGTGACCTGCACATACACATCCAGATGGCCCGTTCCTGCCTTAACTGATGACATTCCACCACAAAAGAAGTGAAAATGGCCTGTTACTGCCTTAACTGATGACATTATCCTGTGAAATTCCTTCTCCTGGCTCATCCTGGCTCAAAAGCTCCCCTACTGAGCACCTTGTGACCCCCACCCCTGCCAGCCAGAGAACAACCCCCTCCCTTTACTATAATTTTCCTTTACCTACCCAAATCTTATAAAACAGCCCCACCCGTATCTCCCTTTGCTGACCCTCTTTTTGGACTCAGCCCGTCTGCACCCAGGTGAAATAAACAGCCTTGTTGCTCACACAAAGCCTGTTTGGTGGTCTCTTCACACGGATGCGAGTGAAATTTTGGTGCCGTGACTCAGATTGGGGGACCTCCCTTAGGAGATCAATCCCTTGTCCTCCTGCTCTTTGCTCCATGAGAAAGATCCACCTACGACCTCAGGTCCTCAGACCAACCAGCCCAAGGAACATCTCACCAATTGTAAATCAAGTAAGCGGCCTCTCTTTACTCTCTTCTCCAGCCTCTCTCACTATCTCTTAACCTCCTTCTCCTTTCAATCTTGGCGCCACACTTCAATCTCTCCCTTCTCTGAATTTCAGTTCCTTTCCTTTTCTGGTAGAGACAAAGGAGACGCGTTTTATCCGTGAACCCAAAACTCCAGCGCCAGTCACAGACTTGGGAAGACAGTCTTCCCTTGGTGTTTAATCGCGCAGGGACACCTGCGTGATTGTTCACCCACGTTTCAGAGGTGTCTGACCATGCAGGGATGCCTGCCTTGTTCCTTCACCCTTAGCAGTAAGTACCGCTTTTCTAGGGGGGCAAGAACCCCCTGACCCCTTCTCTCCCTGTCTCTACCCTTTCTCCACTTTTCTGGAGGGCAAGAACCCCCCGACGCTTTCTCCCCATGTCTCTACACCTACTCCACTTTTCTGGAGGGCAAGAACCCCCCAACCCCTTCTGTCCGTGTCTCTACCCCTTCTTCTGCAACACCGCTTGGCCCCAATACAAACTTGACAATGGCTCTAAATGGCCAGAAAACAGCACTTTGGATTTCTGCATCCTACAAGACCTAAATAATTTTTGTTGAAAAATGGGCAAATGGTCTGAGGTGGCTTACATCCAGGCATTTTTCACACTTCGTTCCCTCCCTAGTCTCTGTTCCCAATGCAATTCCTCCCAAATCCTCCTTTCCGTCCCACCTGTCCCCTCAGTCCCAACCCCAAGCATCGCTGAGTCTTTCCAGTCTTCCTTTTCTACAGACCCATCTGACCTTTCCCCTCCTCCCCAGGCTGCTTATTACCAGGCTGAGCTAAGTCCCAATTCTTCCTCAGCCTCCACTCCTCCACCCTATAATCCTTCTATCACCTCCCCTCCTCACACCCGGTCTGGCTTACAGTTTAGTTTGGCGACTAGCTCTTCTCCACCTGCCCAACAATTTCCTCTTAAAGAAGTGGCTGGAGCTGAAGGCATAGTCAGGGTACATGTACCTTTTTCTCTATCAGACCTCTCAGATCAGTCAGCGTTTAGGCTGTTTCTCATCAGACCCCACTAAACATATGCAGGAATTCCAATATCTAACTCTGTCCTACAATTTAACCTGGAGTGACCTAAATGTCATCCTGACTTCTACCCTCTCCCTAGATGAACGGGAAAGAGTTTTTTCTCTAGTCCAATCTCACGCTGATAACCGCCGGCTTCATGAGCCAGACCTCCAGGAAGGCATCAGAGCAGTTCCCCAAGAGGATCCCCAAGGAACTATCAGGCAGATTCCCCAGGTATAGCTAGGTGAGATTACATTATTTCCTGCCTAGTTGAAGGGCTTAAAAAGGCAGCTTACAAAGCTGTTAATTATGACAAGCTTAAAGAAACTACCCAAGGTAAAGACAAAAACCCAGCCCAGTTCATGGCCCGCTTAGCAGCAACCCTTAGACGCTATACCACCCTAGACCCAGAGGGGACAGGAGGCCGCCTTATTCTTAATATGCATTTTATCACCCAATCTGCTCCTGACATTAGGAAAAAACTTCAAAAATTAGCATCTGGCCCTCAAACCCCACAACAGGAATTAATCAACCTTGCCTTCAAGGTGTACAATAATAGAGAGGAGGCAGCCAGACGACAACGCATTTCTGAGTTACAATTACTCGCCTCTGCTGTGAGACAAAACCCAGCCACACCTCCAGCACACAAGAACTTCAAAATGCCGAAGCCGCACATGCCTAAGCCGCAGCAGTCAAGCATTCCTACAAGACTTCCTCCATTAGGATCTTGCTTCAAGTGCCAGAAATCTGGCCACTAGGCAAGGAATGCCCACAGCCCAGGATTCCTCCCAAGCCATCTGTGCAGGGACCCACTGGAAATCAGACTGCCTAGCTCATCCAGCAGCTACTCCTAGAGCCCCTAAAGCTGTAGCCCAAGGCTCTCTGACTGACTCCTTCCTAGATCTGCTCGGCTTAGCAGCTGAAGACTGACGCTGCCTGATCGCCTCGGAAGCCCCCTGGACCATCACGGATGCCAAGCTTCAGATAACTCTCACAGTAGAGGGTAAGTCCATCCCCTGTTTAATCAATACGGGGGCTACGCACTCCACATTACCTTCTTTTCAAGGGACTGTTTCCCTTGCCCCCATAACTGTTGTGGGTATTGACGGCCAAGCTTCAAAACCCCTTAAAACTCCCTCACTCTGGTGCCAACTTGGACAACACTCTTTTATGCACTCTTTTTTAGTTATCCCCACCTGCCCAGTTCCCTTATTAGGCCAAGATATTTTAACCAAATTATCTGCTTTCCTGACTATTCCTGGACTACAGCCACATTTCATTGCCACCCTTCTTCCCAACCCAAAGCCTCCTTTGCGTCTTCCTCTCGTATCCCCCGACCTTAACCCACACGTATAGGACATCTCTACTCCCTCCCTGGCAACCAATCACATGCCCATCACCATCCTATTAAAACCTAATCACCGTTACCCTGCTCAACACCAATATCCCATCCCACAGCACTTTTTAAAAGGATTAAAGCCTGTTATCACTCGCCTGTTACAGCATGGGCTTCTAAAACCTATAAACTCTCCTTACAATTCCCCCATTTTACCTGTCCAAAAACCGGACAAGTCTTACAGATTAGTTCAGGATCTGCGCCTCATCAATCAAATTGTTTTGCCTATCCACCCTGTGGTGCCCAACCCGTACACTCTTTTGTCCTCAATACCTTCCTCCACAACTCACTATTCCGTTCTCGATCTTAAAGATGCTTTTTTCACTATTCCCCTGCACCCCTCGTCCCAGCCTCTCTTTGCTTTCACCTGGACTGACCCTGGCACCCATCAGTCCCAGCAGCTTACCTGGGCTGTGCTGCCGCAAGGTTTCAGGGACAGCCTTCATTACTTCAGCCAAGCTGTTTCTCATGATTTACTTTCTTTCCACTCCTCTGCTTCTCACCTTATTCAATATATTGATGACCTTCTTCTTTGTAGCCCCTCCTTTGAATCTTCTCAACAAGACACCCTTCTGCTCCTTCAGCATTTATTCTCCAAAGGATATCTGGTATCCCCCTCCAAAGCTCGAATTTCTTCTCCATCCATTACCTACCTTGGCATAATTCTTCATAAAAACGCACTGCTCTCCCTGCCAATCATGTCCTACTGATCTCTCAAACCCCAACCCCTTCTACAAAACAGCAACTCCTTTCCTTCCTAGGCATGGTTGGATACTTTCAACTTTGGATACCTGGTTTTGCCATCCTAACAAAACCATTAGATAAACTCACAAAAGGAAACCTAGTTGACCCCATAGATCCTAAATCCTTTTCCCACTCCTTTTTCCGTTCCTTGAAGACAGCTTTAGAGACTGCCCCCACTCTAGCTCTCCCTGACTCATCCCAACCCTTTTCATTACACACAGCCTAAGTGCAAGGCTGTGCAGTCGGAATTCTTACACAAGGACTGGGATCACGTCCTGCAGCCTTTTTGTCCAAACAACTTGACCTCACTGTTTTAGGCTGGCCATCATGTCTCTGTGCAGCGGCTGCTGCCGCCCTAATACTTTTAGAGGCTCTCAAAATCACAAACTATGCTCAACTCACTCTCTACAGCTCTCATAACTTCCAAAATCTATTTTCTTCTTCACACCTGACCATATACTTTCTGCTCCCCAGCTCCTTCAGCTATACTCACTCTGTTGAGTCTCCCACAATTACCATTGTTCCTAGCCTGGACTTCAATCCGGCCTCCAACATTATTCCAGATACCACACCTGACCCTCATGACTGCCTCTCTGATCCACCTGACATTCACCCCATTTCCCCATATTTCCTTCTTCCCTGTTCCTCACCCTGATCACATTTGGTTTATTGATGGCGGTTCCACCAGGCCTAATCGCCACTCACCAGCAAAGGCAGGCTATGCAATAGTATCTTCCACATCTATCATTGAGGCTACCGCTCTGCCCTCCTCCACTACCTCTCAGCAAGCCGAACTAGTTGCCTTAACTCGGGCCCTCACTCTTGCAAAGGGACTACGCATTAATATTTATACTGACTCTAAATATGCCTTCCATATTCTGCACCACCATGCGGTTATATGGGCTGAAAGAGGTTTTCTCACTACGCAAGGGTCCTGCATCATTAATGCCTCTTTAATAAAAACTCTGCTCATGGCCGCTTTACTTCCAAGGAAGCTGGAGTCATTCACTGCAAGGGGCATCAAAAGGCGTCAGATTGAGAGGTGACAGCGTGCTGGCAGTCCTCACAGCCCTCGGCGCCTCCTCTGCCTGGGCTCCCACTTTGGCGGCACTTGAGGAGCCCTTCAGCCCACCGCTGCACTGTGGGAGCCCCTTTGTGGGCTGGCTAAGGCCGGAGCCGGCTCCGTCAGCTTTCGGGGAGGTGTGGAGGGAGAGGTGCGAGTGGGAACCGGGGCTGCGCGCGGCGCTTGCGGGCCAGCTAGAGTTCCGGGTGGGCGTGGGCTTGGTGGGCCCTGCACTTGGAGCAGCCGGCCGGCCCTGCCGGCCCCAGGCAATGAGGGGCTTAGCACCAGGGCCAGCGGATGCGGAGGGTGTACTGGGTCCCCCAGCAGTGCCAGCCCACCGGCACTATGCTCGATTTCTCACCAAGCCTTAGCTACCTCCCTGCAGGGCGGGGCTCGGGACCTACAGCCCGCCATGCCTGAGCCTCCCACCCTCTCCATGGGCTCCTGCGCGGCCCCAGCCTCCCCAATAAGCACCGCCCCCTGCTGCACAGCACCCAGTCCCATCAACCACCCAAGGGCTGAGGAGTGCGGGCACAGGGCACGGGACTGGCAGGCAGCTCCACCTGCAGCCCCAGTACAGGATCCACTGGGTGAAGCCAGCTAGGCTCCTGAGTCTGGTGGGGACGTGG
Organism: Gorilla gorilla gorilla; assembly: GCF_029281585.2. Classification (NCBI taxonomy): domain Eukaryota; kingdom Metazoa; phylum Chordata; class Mammalia; order Primates; family Hominidae; genus Gorilla; species Gorilla gorilla. Next base: position 20,785,575 of record NC_073229.2, read on the forward strand.
AGAGCCTTTATGTCTAGCCCAGGGATTGCAAATACACCAATCAGCACTCTGTATCTAGCTCAAGGTTTGTAAACACACCAATCAGCACCCTGTGTCTAGCTCATGGTTTGTGAATGCACCAATCAACACTGTATCTAGCTGCTCTGGTGGGGCCTTGGAGAACCTGTGTGTCGACACTCTGTATCTAGTTAATCTGGTGGGGACGTGGAGAACCTTTGTGTCTAGCTCAGGGATTGTAAACGCACCAATCAGCGCCCTGTCAAAACAGACCACTCGGCTCTACCAATCAGCAGGATGTGGGTGGGGGCAGATAACAGAATAAAAGCAGGCTGCCTAAGCCAGCAGCGGTAACCCACAACGGTTTTCTTCTACGCTGTGGAAGCGTTGTGTTTTTTTTTTTGTTGTTGTTGTTGTTGTTTTGTTGTTGTTGTTGTTGTTGCTCTTTAGGTCCACACTGTTTTTAGGGAGCTGTAACACCGTGAAGGTTTGCAGCTTCACTCAAGCTAGCGAGCCCACGAGCCCACTGGGAGGAATGAACAACTCCAGATACGCTGCCTTAAGAGTTGTTAACACTCACCGCGAAGGTGTGCAGCTTCACTCCTGAGCCAGTGAGACCACGAACACATCCGAACAGCAAAAAGAACAAACTCCGGATGCACCACCTTAAGAGCTGTACCACTCACTGTGGGGGTCTGTGGCTTCATTTCTGAAGTCAGTGAGGCCAAGAATCCACCAATTCTGGACACACAGATCCTATTGCTCTAGGCAACGCTTATGCTGATGAGGTGGCTAGACAAGCAGCTAGCATTCCAACTTCTGTCCGTCATGGCCAGTTTTTCCCCTACCCATCGGTCACTCCCACTTACTCCCCCACTGAAACTTCCACCATATCAATCTCTTCCCACACAAGGCAAATGGTTCTTAGACCAAGGAAAATATCTCCTTCCAGCCTCACAGGCCCATTCTATTCTGTCATTTCATAACTTCTTCATGTAGGTTACAAGCCGCTAGCCCGTCTCTCAGAACCTCTCGTTTCCTTTCCATCATGGAAATCTATCCTCAAGGAAATCACTTCTCAGTGTTCTATCTGCTATTCTGCTCAGGGATTGTTCAGGTCCCCTCCCTTCCCTACACATCAAGCTCGGGGATTTGCCCCTGCCAGGACTGGCAAATTGACTTTACTCACATGCCCTGAGTCAGAAAACTAAAATACCTCTTGGTCTGGGTAGACACTTCCACTGGATGGGTAGAAGCCTTTCCCACAGGGTCTGAGAAGGCCACCGCGGTCATTTCTTCCCTTCTGTCAGACATAATTCCTCGGTTTGGCCTTCCCACCTCTATACAGTCTGATAACGGACCAGCCTTTATTAGTCAAATCACCCGAGCGGGTTTTCAGGCTCTTAGTATTCAGTGAAACCTTTGTATCCCTTACCGTCCTCAATCTTCAGGAACGGACTAATGGTCTTTTAAAAACAGAACTCACCAAGCTCAGCCACCAACTTAAAAAGGACTGGACAATACTTTTACCACTTGCCCTTCTCAGAAGTCAGACCTGTCCTCAGAATGCTACAGGGTACAGCACATTTAAGCTCCTGTATAGATGCTCCTTTTTATTAGGCCCCAGTCTCATTCCAGACACCAGACCAACTTGGACTGCACCCCAAAAAACTTGTCATCCCTACTATCTTCTGTCTAGTCATACTCCTATTCACCGTTCTCAACTACTCATAAATGCCCTGCTCTTGTTTACACCGCCGGTTTTCACTGTTTCTCCAAGCCATCACAGCTGATATCTCCTGGTGCTATCCCGAAACCGCCGCTCTTAACTCCCTCTTAAAGTAAATAAATAATCTTTGCTGGCAGGACTATGCTGAACCTCCTTAGGCACTCTCTAATTGGATGTCCAGGGTCCTCCCAATTCTTAGTCCTTTAATACTTGTTTTTCTCCTTCTTATTCCGTTCTTTTTTCAATTCATACAAAACCGTATCCAGGCCATCACCAATAATTCTATGCGACAAATGTTTCTTCTAACAACCACACAATATCACCCCTTACCACAAAATCTTCCTTCAGCTTACTCTCTCCCATGCTAGGTTCCCATGCCACCCCTAATCCCAGCCCTGAGAAACATCACCCATTATCTCTCCATACCACCCCCAAAAATTTTCACCACCCCAACACTTTGCCACTATTTCATTTTATTTTTCTTGTTAATATAAGAAGACAGGAATGTCAGGCCTCTGAGCCCAAGCTAAGCCATCATATCCCCTGTGACCTGCACGTACACATCCAGATGGCCAGTTCCTGCCTTAACTGATGACATTCCACCACAAAAGAAGTGAAAATGGCCTGTTCCTGCCTTAACTCATGACATTATCTTGTGAAATTCCTTCTCCTGGCTCATCCTGGCTCAGAAGCTCCCCCACTGAGCACCTTGTGACCCCCACTCCTGCCCACCAGAGAACAACACCTTTTGACTGTAATTTTCCATTACCTACCCAAATCCTATAAAACGGCCCCACCCCTATCTCCCTTTGCTGACTCACTTTTCGGACTCAGCCCGCCTGCACCCAGGTGAAATAAACAGCCTTGTTGCTCACACAAAGCCTGTTTGGTGGTCTCTTCACACGGACGCAAGTGAAACTGGGTTCAAGCGATTCTCCTGCCCCAGCCTCCCAAGTAGCCGGGATTACAGGCATGCACCACCATGCCTGGCTAATTTTGTATTTTTCATAGAGATGGAGTTTCACCATGTTGGCCAGGCTGGTCTTGAACTCCTGACCTCAGATGATCCGCCCACCTCAGCCTTCCAAAGTGCTGGGATTACAGGCGTGAGCCACTGCGCCCAGCTTATAATTTTTTTTTTTTTTTAAGAGACAGTGCCCTGCTCTGTTATCCAGGAAGGAGTGTGGTGGCATGATCATGGATTACTGCTACTTTGAACTCCTGGTCTCAAGTGATCCTCCTGCCTCAGTCTCCCAAAGTGCTGGGATTACAGGTGTGAGCCACTGCACCTACCCCAAGAAAATAATTTAATACCAATCAATGAAGGCCTTTTTCTGATGAAAAGCTCTTTCAAGAATGTTTACGTGGAGCCACAGACTTTTCCTGGTTGTAAAGAACCTAAAGGTTGTATATTTAAAAATTAAAAGATATTCCAGCTGGGTGTGGTGGCTCATGCCTGTAATGCCAGCACTTTGGAAGGCCGAGGCGGGTGGATCATGAGGTCAGAAGATCGAGACCATCCTGGCTAACACAGTGAAACCCCATCTCCACTAAAAATACAAAAAATTAGCCAGGTGTGGTGGCAGGTGTCTGTAGTCCCAGCTACTCAGGAGGCTGAGTCAGGAGAATGGCGTGAACCCGGGAGGCGGAGCTTGCTGTGAGCCAAGATTGCGCCACTGCATTCCAGCCTGGGCGACAGATCGAGACTCAGTCTCGGAAAAAAAAAAAAAAATTAAAAGATAGTCCAAGATTATCACGGTTTCTCTTTGCAGAATCCCTGACGGGAAGTTATATAGCCTATCCCTGAACACCTCCCTTGACAAGGTGCTCCTACAGAGCCAGTGATTGCACACATATGTGACAAGTAATTTACATGTGCATTTCATTTAATCCTCATAATAATTGCCTTCTGAAGTGGCTACCATGATCACCATTTTTTGGACAAAGAAGGTATGGCTCAGAGAGATTAAAATCCTTGCCCAAGGCCATACAACTAGGAAGTAAAAAAAAACACTTACTTTAGGAACACAGGTTCATCTTGTTCCAGAGGCTGTGCTGTTTCCACTCTGGGGTAGGCAGGACTCTAAGGTGGCCCAAGATTCACCTGGCTCATGGTATATACTGTTGGCAAAATGAGTCAAACTCTGTAAAATATTTGAAGAGGTTTATTCTGAGCCAAATACGAGTGACTAATGGCCCATGATACCGTCCTCAGGAGGTCTTGAGAACATGTGCCCAAGGTGGTCAGGGTCCAGTTTGCTTTTATACATTTTAGGGACACAGAAGGCATCAATCAATACATATAAGATATACATTGGTTTGGTCTGGAAGGGTAGGACAACTGGAGGGAGGGGGGCTTCCAAGTCGTAGATAGATTCAAAGGTTTTCTGACTGACAATAGGTAGAAAGAGTTATCAATAGAAAGGAATGCCTGGGTTATGATAAGGGATTGTGGAGACCAAGGTTTTGTCATGCAGATGAAGCCTTCAGGTAGCAGGCTTCAGAGAGAATAGATTGTAAACGTTTCTCATCAGACTTTAAGAGTCTGTTCTATCAGCATTTCCAAAAGGGAGGAGGGAATGCAGAGACATGTCCAGCTCCCACTTCCCATCATTGCCTGAATGAGTTTTTCAGGTTAACTTTGAATGACCTTGGCTGAGAGGAGGGTTCCATTCAGATGGTTGGGGGGGCCTTAGAATTTTATTTTTGTTTTACAACACTCACCTTTTCCCGGTTGTTCAATCAAGCATAAATCTAGGTACTGCTGTGACAGGATTTTGCAGGTGCAATTAAGTTTCCAAGTCAGTTGACCTTAAGATAGAGATGATCTCATTGGCCTCCCCTAATCACATGAGCCCTTTTGAAGAAGAGGATTTCTCCACCCATTGACAGACAGGATATTCGAGTTTGGAAGCAGTAGAGACCCCCTCCTGATGACCTTGAAGGATCCGCTAGCCTGCTATGGAGAGGGGCCATGTGGCAGGGAACAGAAGGCAGCCCCCAGGAGCAGGAAGCAGCCTCTGGTCAAAGGCCAGCAAGAAAACAGGAACCTCGGCCTATGACCGTGAGGACCTGGCCCCTGCTGAGCACGTGAGCAAGCATGGGAGAGGCCCCTGAGCTCCTGATGAGTGCAGCCCTCCCAGACCTGCTGGACTCCCAACCAACGGAAACTGTAAGGTGATCATGGTGTGTTAACCTGCTGACTTTGTGGTAACCTGTTAAAATAGCAAACTAGTACACGATTTCTTCTTTGATGAGTGATGTAGGTCAGGTGCCCCAAAGCACGCCTTGAGGCTAGGATCTGAGTGGAAGTTGATGAGGGCAGTGTCTGTCCTGGGAAGCGTTGGAAGTGCTGTGGGGTACAGAGCCAGGAAAGAGAAGGAAGCCAAGGGGCTGCCTCAGAACAGGTTACTGCTGCAGGTGGCAAGGGTTCAACCCAGGGGCATCTGTCAGAGACAAGGCAGAACTTCACTCTGCATTGCCCCACCTGAGTGGAGGGGAGCTGGCTATTTAGCCTCCAGAAAGAGGTTTACCTTGCTGCACAAATGACCCCTGGGGCGGGTCACAGTTTTTTTCAGTAAGAAGCCATCAGCAGGTCTGAGAAAAACAATGGCCAAAGGCACAGGGTGGGTCCAACAGTGTCTGCTACAAAGAATTTTGATGGGAAAGTCCTTGTATCTACTCACAGTGGCCTTCAGCCATTGGCCCTGCTGTGTCCCCTTAGCTGACACGTCTGTCTTCTGTAGCTGCCATTCAGATTCCTGTCATTTTCATGCTGCAGCAGTGCTCTCCTCACTAGCTAAGCATTTCCAGTCCCTCTCTGGACCCACCATGAAGCAGGATTTTAAATACTTTGTAATCTAGAGAGGCACTGGATTCAGAGCTGAATGCAAAGGCCAGAGATGCTCTCACTCATTTAGTTGTTCTTGTCTGAAGGCTGGGATGATGCAGGTCTGATTACGTCACCGCTGGAGAGCCTCATCACACTGGTGACTCACAGGAAGCTGTCCTGGTTCTTTGTGCAGCTGCTGAAGAACATTTCACTTTCCCCGCCCCACTCCTCTCAGTGTATGGATGCTAGGCAAGGGCATGTCACCTGCTGGGTGAGCTCGGGCACCATGAGCTCCCGGTACTGCTGGCTGCCCCGGCTGGTCAAGGGTGCAAAGCCGGGCGTGAAGAAGTGCAGGCGAGGGAAGGGCACCATGTTCACTGCCAGCTTGCACAGGTCTGCGTTCAGCTGGCCCGGGAAGCGCAGGCAGGTGGTGACCCCGCTCATGGTGGCCGACACCAGGTGGTTGAGGTCCCCGTAGGTGGGGGTGGTCAGCTTCAGGGTGCGGAAGCAGATGTCATACAGGGCCTCGTTGTCAATGCAATAGGTTTCATCTGTGTTTTCCACCAGCTGGTGGACAGAGAGGGTGGCGTTGTAGGGCTCCACCACCGTGTCTGACACCTTGGGTGAGGGCATGACGCTGAAGGTGTTCATGATGCGGTCTGGGTACTCTTCCCGGATCTTGCTGATGAGCAGGGTGCCCATCCCGGACCCCGTGCCGCCCCCCAGAGAGTGGGTCAGCTGGAAGCCCTGGAGACAGTCACAGCTCTCTGACTCCTTCCTCACCACATCCAGGACCGAGTCGACCAGCTCGGCTCCCTCTGTGTAGTGGCCCTTGGCCCAGTTATTCCCGGCTCTGCTCTGGCCTGCCTAAAACATCTGCCTAAAACATTTTGACTATGGAGGAGAAGGTAGGACTGGTCTTAGACTGGCAGATTCTTCTCTTTTGAATACTCTTCTTTTACCTAAAGAAATATTTTTCTTCTTCTTTTTTGTTTTTTTGAGACGGAGTCGTGCTCTGTCGCCCAGGCTGGAGTGCAGCATCTCCATCTCGGCTCCCTGCAACCTCTGCCTCCCAGGCTCAAGCAATTCTCCTGCCTCAGCCTCCCTAGTAGCTGGGATTACAGGCATCTGCCACCATGCCCAGCTAATTTTTATATTGTTAGTAGAGACAGGGTTTCACCATGTTGGCCAGGCTGGTCCCAAACTCCTGACCTCAGGTGATTCACCCACCTTGGCCTCCCAAAGTGCTGGGATTACAGGTGTGAGCCACTGCACCTGGCCAGAAATATTTTTCTATGGTAGTGACCCTCAAAAACCCTCGGGATCATAATAAAGTTAGAATTAAGTTTAGCAAATCTGAGGCCATTGACTGAGGAAGAGGATAGGGTTAGAAAACTTAATTGGTTTTGAAATACATACATTTATAAGAGGCATTCTCTTTATACTCAAGTACAATTAAACAGGCAAGGTGAAGGCAGTGTGACCAGGAGAGAAGTTGGCCTCAGCATCTGTCTAGCTCTGGTCATAACCTGTGCTTTTGGCTCCTGGCTCTTTATGTATGTATGTATGTATGTATGTATTTTTGAGACAGAGTCTCGCTCTGTCGCCCATACTGGAGTGCAGTGGCACAGCGGCGCGATCTCAGCTCACTGCAAGCTCCACCTCCCGGGTTCACGCCATTCTCCTGCCTCAGCCTCCCGAGTAGCTGGGACTACAGGCACCCGCCACCACGCCCAGCTAATTTTTTGTATTTTTTGTACAGACGGGGTTTCACCGTATTAGCCAGGATGGTCTTGATCTCCTGACCTCGTGATCCACCCGCCTCGGCCTCCCAAGGCCCCTGGCTCTTTGAAGTCCTTTCAAGTTGCCTATAGCCTATGAAGCCTGGCTTGAAGCTTTTCCTTGCTCTTTCTTCCTTCCACTCTGAGGCTGCTCTGCAATGGGAGGGCTGCAGCAGCCCTCTGCAGGCTGGCGTTGATCTGTGAGCCATGACCGTCCATGGACTGCGTGGAGCTAGGCCAGGACTCAGGGCTGCCGTGGACACAGTGTCACCTTGGCACCGAACACTAAGAACTGTGCTTCACAGGGCTTTTAGGAAGAAGGTGTGTCATTTGGCCAGTTCCCAGTGATCATGACTACATACCGAACACGAAGTTGTCTGGCCTGTAGATCTGGCCGAAGGGTCCAGACCTGATGGAGTCTGTAGTTCCAGGCTCCAGATCCACCAGGATGGCCCAAGGTGCATATTTGTTACCTGCCGGGAATGAGAACTGACTTAGACCTGGGCTCCGGGAGAGAGTCAGAGCAGCATTCAATTCCAGTATCTGAGACAAAAGGAAAAGAGGATGTTTTCTGCTTTTAAGAAAAAGGAGGTCCTGGCCGGGCGCGGTGGCTCACGCCTATAATCCCAGCACTTTGGGAGGCCGAGGCGGGCAGATCACAAGGTCAGAAGATCGAGACCATCCTGGCTAACACGGTGAAACCCCATGTCTACTAAAAATACAAAAAATTAGCCGGGTGTTGTGGCAGGCACCTGTAGTCCCAGCTACTCGGGAGGCTGAGGCAGGAGAATGGCATGAACCCGGGAGGCGGAGCTTGCAGTGAGCCGAGATCGTGCCACTGCACTCCAGCCTGGGCGACAGAGCGAGAAAACAGGCAGGAATCTTAGGAAACCATAAAACATGTTTTTCCAGCAGTTGGCATTTGAAATGAATATGCAAGAAGCATGCCTTTGTCACGTGCATGTTCCTAGGACGTTTCATCTCCCACATCATGGAAAGCAAGGATTCCTGGGCACACACATCCTGCTACTCACCAGCAGCCTCATTGTAGGACACGTTGATTCTCTCCAGCTGCAAGTCACTGTCTCCATGGTAACTGCCTGTGGGGTCAATCCCATGCTCATCGCTGATTACCTCCCGAAACTGAAATGAAAAAAGAACCACACCATGGCTCTGCATCCTGAATGTCACTAAGGATGGCCTTGTCCTCCTCCCATGTCCTTGGAACAGGGGCTTTTGTGGTCAGACAGTTAGTAAGTGCTAGACAGAGAGCAAAGAGCTGCACCCCCTATTTCCTGCAGCAGCCGCTGCTGAAGGGCTTGAAAATCCGCAGAGCATCAGCCATATTATGGGGACAGACTGAAAGGCTGGGAGGGGCCCTGGAGGAGGAGGGGACACAGCAGATGCCCTTCTAGGGAGTGGGTGGGGAGAATAGAGAAGTGGAGAAAGGGGTATAGGGAGGCTCTGTCACCCCAGGCAGGGCTGAATGCCACTGCATCCGGGATGATTGATGGGTCGTGGCAAGACCAAGGACAGGGGGACCCACTCTGTGGCTGCCTCCAGGGATCAAGCTCTCTTGGCACAGATCCCAGGCACTCCTGCAACAGTGCAGGTTTAAGCCACCGATCTACATGCTGGCACTGACCACCGGAGGGACTGGGCGAAGGGCAGCAGGAGCCTAGGAGGGCACCTGGGCGGCAGTGGAAGGAGCTGGCCATCGTGAGGGCGCTGGCTGCATTGTGAATTTGCAGTAGGGAGGGGGTGAGGGAGTTGGGTGGGCAACATGGCGGTTCTCAAAGAGACCACGTCCTTGTACAGGTGCCCACCCCCACCCATGCACCAGACCCGCTGCTGCCTCCCCTGCTGGGGTTGGTAATGTAATTATAGCCTCCACCCACTGCTGTCACCTGCTGCCTTGGGGGTGGGCAGCAAGAGCATCATGGTATATGTCATCATGTCTAGACAGTGCCTGAGCAGGGCAATTTATCTGACACCCTCGCCTGTGGGCGTCAGATGACCCTATGGTCAGATAAACACAAATCCAAGCTGGGAGCGATGGCACCTGACTGGACTTGCAACTCTTCAGGAGGGTGAGATGGGAGAGTTGCTTGAGCCCAGGAGTTCAAATCTAGCCTGGGCAACACGGTGAGACCCTGTCTCTTAAAAAAATGGAAATCCAGACTTAGATAAAAAGAAACTAGGGCGGGCGCGGTGGGTCACGCCTGTAATCCCAGCATTTTGGGAGGCCAAGGGAGGAGGATCACCTGAGGTCGGGAGTTTGAGACCAGCCTGACCAACATGGAGAAACCCCGTCTCTACTAAAAAAACAAAATTAGCTGAGTGTGGTGGCGCATGCTTGTAATCTCAGCTACTCAGGAGGCTGAGGCAGGCGAATCACTTTAACCCGGGAGGCGGAGATTGTGGTGAGCCGAGATCACACCATTGCACTGCAGCCTGGGCAACAAGAGGAAAACTCTGTCTCAAAAAAAAAAAAAAAAAAAAGAAAAGGAAAAAAGAAACTAATCAAAAAGCCTATTGAAATAAAGAGAATGCTCTGGTTTTATTAACCTGTGTCAATCCAAAATCAACTAGATAAAGCTTTTCTTTAGTAGGGTGGGGTAAACAGGACTTGCAGAAGGTTTGTTATGGAGGAGGGCAAGTGGATGGGTAGACAGGTGGCAAAATCAGGTCTTTTCAACAGGAAATATTTTTCTCTACACTCAGCTGATTGTGCAACTGAGCCTTTCAGGAAGACAGTGCGCCTCTGAGTGCTTGCGTGAAAGGCAACATTTAGGGATTTATGGGTAAAAGCCCAATTGAAGTTTGGTCAAGCCAAAGTCGTTGGTAAAAAATTGGCAACTGTGAGCCCGTGGTTATTCTCTCATTGTTTCCGACACACAAAATCTGTCCTTCAATGCTATTAGGGATGGAATAGCCTTCACTGTATTCAATGCTATTAGGGATGGAATAGCCGTCACTGTATTCAATGCTATTAGGGATGGAATAGCCTTCACTGTATTCAATGCTATTAGGGATGGAATAGCCTTCACTGTATTCAATGCTATTAGGGATGGAATAACCTTCACTGTATTCAATGCTGTTAGGGATGGAATAGCCTTCACTGTATTCAATGCTATTAGGGATGGAATAGCCTTCACTGTATTCAATGCTATTAGGGATGGAATAGCCTTCACTGTATTCAGTGCTATTAGGGATGGAATAGCCTTCACTGTATTCAATGCTATTAGGGATGGAATAGCCTTCACTGTATTCAGTGCTATTAGGGATGGAATAGCCGTCACTGTATTCAATGCTATTAGGGATGGAATAACCTTCACTGTATTCAGTGCTGTTAGGGATGGAATAGCCTTCACTGTATTCAATGCTATTAGGGATGGAATAGCCTTCACTGTATTCAATGCTATTAGGGATGGAATAACCTTCACTGTATTCAATGCTGTTAGGGATGGAATAGCCTTCACTGTATTCAATGCTATTAGGGATGGAATAACCTTCACTGTATTCAATGCTATTAGGGATGGAATAGACTTCACTGTATTCAATGCTGTTAGGGATGGAATAGCCTTCACTGTATTCAATGCTATTAGGGATGGAATAGCCTTCACTGTATTCAATGCTATTAGGGATGCAATAGCCTTCACTGTATTCAATGCTATTAGGGATGGAATAGCCATCACTGTATTCAATGCTATTAGGGATGGAATAAGCTTCACTGTATTCAATGCTATTAGGGATGGAATAGCTGTCACTGTATTCAATGCTATTAGGGATGGAATAGCCTTCACTGTATTCAATGCTATTAGGGATGGAATAGCTGTCACTGTATTCAATGCTATTAGGGATGGAATAACCTTCACTGTATTCAATGCTATTAGGGATGGAATAGCCTTCACTGTATTCAATGCTATTAGGGATGGAATAGCCTTCACTGTATTCAATGCTATTAGGGATGGAATAACCTTCACTCTATTCAATGCTATTAGGGATGGAATAGCCGTCACTGTATTCAATGCTATTAGGGATGGAATAACCTTCACTGTATTCAATGCTATTAGGGATGGAATAGCTGTCACTGTATTCAATGCTATTAGGGATGGAATAGCCATCACTGTATTCAATGCTGTTAGGGATGGAATAACCTTCACTGTATTCAATGCTATTAGGGATGGAATAGGGGTCACTGTATTCAATGCTATTAGGGATGGAATAACCTTCACTGTATTCAATGCTATTAGGGATGGAATAACCTTCACTGTATTCAATGCTATTAGGGATGGAATAGCCGTCACTGTATTCAATGCTATTAGGGATGGAATAACCTTCACTGTATTCAATGCTATTAGGGATGGAATAGCTGTCACTGTATTCAATGCTATTAGGGATGGAATAGCCATCACTGTATTCAATGCTGTTAGGGATGGAATAACCTTCACTGTATTCAATGCTATTAGGGATGGAATAGCCGTCACTGTATTCAATGCTATTAGGGATGGAATAACCTTCACTGTATTCAATGCTATTAGGGATGGAATAGCCGTCACTGTATTCAATGCTATTAGGGATGGAATAACCTTCACTGTATTCAATGCTATTAGGGATGGAATAGCCTTCACTGTATTCAATGCTATTAGGGATGGAATAGCCGTCACTGTATTCAATGTTATTAGGGATGGAATAAGCTTCACTGTATTCAATGCTATTAGGGATGGAATAGCCTTCACTGTATTCAATGCTATTAGGGATGGAATAAGCTTCACTGTATTCAATGCTATTAGGGATGGAATAGCCTTCACTGTATTCAATGCTATTAGGGATGGAATAGCCTTCACTGTATTCAATGCTATTAGGGATGGAATAGCCGTCACTGTATTCAATGCTATTAGGGATGGAATAAGCTTCACTGTATTCAATGCTATTAGGGATGGAATAAGCTTCACTGTATTCAATGCTATTAGGGATGGAATAAGCTTCACTGTATTCAATGCTATTAGGGATGGAATAACCTTCACTGTATTCAATGCTATTAGGGATGGAATAGCCTTCACTGTATTCAATGCTATTAGGGATGGAATAAGCTTCACTGTATTCAATGCTATTAGGGATGGAATAACCTTCACTGTATTCAATGCTATTAGGGATGGAATAAGCTTCACTGTATTCAGTGCTATTAGGGATGGAATAGCCGTCACTGTATTCAATGCTATTAGGGATGGAATAAGCTTCACTGTATTCAATGCTATTAGGGATGGAATAGCTGTCACTGTATTCAATGCTATTAGGGATGGAATAAGCTTCACTGTATTCAATGCTATTAGGGATGGAATAACCTTCACTGTATTCAATGCTATTAGGGATGGAATAGCCTTCACTGTATTCAATGCTATTAGGGATGGAATAGCCGTCACTGTATTCAATGCTATTAGGGATGGAATAGCCTTCACTGTATTCAATGCTATTAGGGATGGAATAGCTGTCACTGTATTGAATGCTATTAGGGATGGAATAACCTTCACTGTATTCAATGCTATTAGGGATGGAATAACCTTCACTGTATTCAATGCTATTAGGGATGGAATAGCCTTCACTGTATTCAATGCTATTAGGGATGGAATAGCCGTCACTGTATTCAATGCTATTAGGGATGGAATAAGCTTCACTGTAAGGTTGAGGCGGGTTCAATTTGGTCTCAGGGGTGCGCTGGCCTTCATGTTCTCAATGGCCCGGAAGATCTAGCTGTGTCATCTGCTGACTGTGTTCTAGAATGACAGGTGTTAGAGAGTCTTCGAGATCAGCATTCAAGAGAGGTATACCTAGCATATGTTTAAAATAATAATTATTAACCCTTTTCCCATTTAGAAAAAAAAAGGACAGCTGGCTGCTAGTGCTCATTTAATTTTACATGAACACATTCTTTGAGGCCAAAGCAAATCTGACTGATTTTCAATGTGGAAGTAAAATATAAAAACTGTTTTTGAAGTTTTATTTCTAAACAGACCTAATATCAGAATCATCTGAATCATCTGAGCTATTTATTTTAGAAAAATTGGATTCATCACATGAGTCTTTGGCCAACAACTGTTTAATGATATTAACATCACGCATAGGAATGCTCCGTTTTCTAGGCTCTGACATTTTCAGTGATCAAGAATTACTATATTTTGTAAATGGAACTACCAGCACTAAAAACAGAATGCTATATATAGAATGATGTCTTTTGTTTCCAATGTCAATATGATAGAGAAATGCAAAAGTAATAATAAAAGCAAGGTCTTTCCTGGCAAAGGTATCTTTGGGTAAATGCTGCAGCTGGAAGTGCTGCTGGCAAGTGTTCTCAGGGCAAATGGTAAAAGGGTTAAAGGTTAAATTAGACAGCAACCAAGATTTGAGGTTTGAAGGAAGCTAGCCTAAAAGGCCTTGAGACGTTGGGCCTGGAGTGTCCTTAAACGGAAGTATAAGGACAATGGTGGCAATTCAATGCATTTCCTGGTTTGCAGTCTGAATATTTTTGGTGACAGCATAGACATCAGAGAGGTCTGTGGAAACATATGCACATCAATCACTTCCGACTGCACAATCCCAAGTGCCCTGTGGGAAGCTAGGATCATGTCCTATGCCAGCCAATTGTTGTGGGCCACTCACTGGATTTCTTTAATTCTCTGGTGATGATGTTAGTGTCTTTGGTAAGACTGTCCACAGTTCTAGTTGTTTCCTGAAACAGAGCATGGAGAATGTGGGAGCCTGGGTGAACTAACTGAGTGGCCCACTACAGCAGCTCCAGACACAAAGCTTGTCCATCCACAACCTACAGCAGCATGAAGCCTTTCCAGTGTCCTTCCAACCTCTTAGCCTCTTGTTCTACGGCTTCTTGGGATCCTGATGAGGAAGGAAGGTCACACTCTCTTTCTGGGGCTGAGATTCAGTGCCTTGGCTTGTAGATGTAAAGTTTTTGTAGATCTTTTGGATTGTCTAGTGCCTGAAAAACTTAAATCAGTGATAATCTAGTAGTAGTTAAGACAAGAAGAGAAGGCGGGCTAATTAAAGATTTGAAAATCACTAAGAGGATTAGCTAAATAACAGGATCTATTCCAACCAGCAGGCATGCTTTTTCCTTTCCTGTCCAGCCCCCTTCCCACAGGAGACAATTTGTAGATCAAAGAGGTCATGTTCACTCAAAGCTTGCACTCCTGTTCTAGATCACGTTCCAAATATTATGGTGCTTGAATATCGTTCTTAGATTGCCCTGAATCCACTTCCAATACCTGATGAACCCTTCTCCCTGGGTCAGTCCTCCTGAGGGTAGGCCATGCCTGTCTTGTGCACCCCTAGAATCAAGAGGCACTCCAGGGGTAGCTGCCTGTGAAAATGATGGAATTTGGATGTCTAGTCTAGGACATCCACAAACATGCACCCAAACCACAGTAAAAACTGTGAACAACAAAGCTTATGTGAGCTTCACTGGTCAGTAACACTCCATGTGTGTTGTCATATGTTGATATTGGGAAAGTAATATGCCCTGACTCCACAAAAAAAACTACATTTGACTCCCCTGGACTTCACTGTAGGCACTTTTCCCTTGGTTGGTTTTGATTTGTATCCTTTCCATGTAAAAAAAAATCATTACTGTAAGTATAATAGATTTCAGTTAAGTTCTGTGACTCCTTGTAGTAAATTATCAAACCTAAGGCTGATCTTGGAGACCCTTGTATTTGCAATTGATTTCAGAAGCAACAGTGGTCTTAATGACTGGTCCCTCTGACATTACAGGTCGCCAAAACACTTCACAGTTGGTGTCATAGGTGGGATTCACTAGCCCCACCCTGACTCACTGAAACATGTGATTTGAGAGGAAGAAGGAGGAAAGGGCTGGGGGTGATTAAAAGGTTGGAGGTGATGAACCTTTGATTACTGGATGGCCACAGGGTTGCCAGCGGTATGGAAATAATGCTGTGCTGCAATTAGTTGCTGGAGGCAGAAGTTACCAAAGGAATTTAGAAATAACAGCTCCAATTCTGAGGAGCTGGTAGTGGATATATAAGGAAATGAAAAGTAACAAGGAACAAGCTAGTACCAATCTCTTGGTTATTGTTATCTGTAATAACTAAAATAAAAGTAAGAGTATTGGGATGGATCCTAAGGCTGTCCTAAGCTTGGATTCAGGTGGGTCCAAGCTAGAGCCACTAACGTCAGTGCTGCTACCAGAGGGAACAGTTAAGCAGATGCAACCAATAGCTAAAATGTGCAGGGGAATGGGGGAAGGACAGAGGAGAAAGTCAAGGGACTCATCCCAGCAGGGCAGAAATCTTTCAGTGGTTATTAATGGAATGAATACAGCAGACCTTGATGGAGTGAAGACAAAAGCCTAATGCAGCACTCTCAGAAACTGTAGGGACTGATGGGAGCCCCTGCTTGTCCCCCAGCAGTGAAGGTTCTTTTTTTTTTTTTTTTGAGACAGAGTCTTGCTCTGTCGCCCAGGCTGGAGTGCAGTGGCATGATCTTGGCTCACTGCAACCTCTGCCTCCTGGATTCAAGCGATTTTCCTGCCTCAGCCTTCCAAGTAGCTAGAATTACAGGCATCCGCCACCGTGCTCGGCTAATTTTTGTATTTTTGGTAGAGATGGGGTTTCACCACGTTGACCAGGCTGGTCTTGAACTCTTGACCTCAGGTGATCTGCCTGTCTCGGCCTCCCAAAGTGCAGGGATTATAGGCGTGAGCCACCGTGCCCGGCTGTGAAGGGCTTTAAATAAATCTGCTTTATTCACTTTAAACAAACTCTGCTTCATAGTTTGGAGGAATTTTAAAAGCCAGCAAGCAAGGATGACAATGAGAAATCTGATTTTGAATCACTGAGGCAATGGTCTCACAATCTAATCAAGATGAAGATTGACAAAAGGGCCTGAGTCCCTTGGCCCCATCTTCAGCTGGGGAGCTGAGGGTGTATGCATGCACGTGGGTAAATGGTCAGCAGGTGAAGAGGAGACATTTCTAGGACTCCACGACACAGGAGGCCCATGCACTGTGATTCCAAAAGCTGTTGAAGCTCTAAGGGGCTATAGTTAGATTGAGAGGATATGGGAATGAAATACTGAAGAAATTAAGTGAAAGTTTGGGTGAAATTTGGAATGTCTGAATGGACTTTATGTGAAGTGGTGGTATCTCCTTTACCTGAGTTTATTAAGCGGATGGATATTGAGTCTGACTGGGGACTGCTTCCCTCACCTAGTATTATAAAACATTAAGCATGTAAATCTACCCTTCAGCCAATATTGGCTGAACATGCCAAAAACAGGAATCAAGAAGATTACCTGAGCCCATGCAGGTTGTTAATTTTACTAGAGTAATGATGGAGACAGATTATCTGTGCAATGTGCCTGTGTGGAGGGCAGGCTGGAACTTATGGCAGTAGCCTCTGAGAG
Source organism: Gorilla gorilla gorilla (assembly GCF_029281585.2). Taxonomy (NCBI): domain Eukaryota; kingdom Metazoa; phylum Chordata; class Mammalia; order Primates; family Hominidae; genus Gorilla; species Gorilla gorilla. Next base: position 20,802,349 of record NC_073229.2, read on the forward strand.
CCACCCAGTGAGGACTGCTGGGATTTTGGACTAGGAAAATTCCATTCAAAAGGCAATTACTTACTCGCCTTCTACTGGACATTGATTGAAACTGCCCTATGACCGAAGGACATAAACTGATCTTAAAACCTGAAATATGCAGAATGTCTTGGACAATGCCAGAGAAACACTCTAATGGAGAAAAGAGTGCTCAGAAAAGCTCCACAGTAAAATGGAATTGGTTTATGCAGGATCATGGTACCAGGGGAATGCAAGGAGGAGACACTTGTGAGCAAGGAGCCTCTTCTCCCCTAGCATTCACTTTGGAACCACCCGAGGAGCTGCTGGGCCCTATAACCAGTTGAGTGTTACCCTATAAACAACTTTTATTGATCAACAAAGAGCTACTTGGTTTATGGATGGCAGTTCCAATGTGAGCAGACAGCATCCTATTTGGAAGGCGCCATTCTGATTGAACAAGGTACAAACAAATCAGCTCAGTGGGCTGAGATGCATGCCGTTTGCCCCTCTGTTTGAGTTTTTGCCGACTCATGGGCAGTAGCCAATGGCCTGGCCATAGACTAAGCCAGGTGGCAATGGAAAGCTGGCCTCTTAAAGGGATGCCCATATGGGGCACAGCCTTGTGGAAATTACTAGGAGAATGTGAGGGCTACGTTGAAGTGTAGGACACGTCAGCACCCATCAGAACCCCCTTCCAGGATGAGAAAGTGGTTGGAATTGGCAAGTGGGTATCCTGTGCACTTGCTTGGGTGGCCACCTGGGTTCATGGAAGGAGTGGATGGGGGCAGTGGGGATGCTGCAGTATAGACATGGCTGAATCCACACATGTTCCTCTTGTGCTCTCTGAGGCACACAATACCAGCTGCTCAGTCAGCCAGCAAGAGAAGCAGAGACTGCGGATGGTTGTGGGGCAGATTCTCCAGGGCAAGGCCCTGCACGGAGCTGCCAAGTTGGTCTGATGCTGATGGTCCCTGGGGTCTACAAATGGATCCTGACAGGAACAGGCCCCTGCTCTGGACTGGGTGTTGACCAGTGGTAGATGCAGATGTTCAAAATACTGCAAAAGGACTAGAATTGAAAATATTGCCCCAATTTAGACTACTGAATCACACTGAAACTGCATTTGCAAAATTATGACAGTAAGAGAAATCTGACATAGCTGACTCTGTCTGGCTTCTAACCTCTAAGCTGTCCTTGTTCATTCCTGGGCATCGGCTAAGCTAACCTAGAGAGGAATTTAGTTCATAGGTTAACGTTAAAGCAAGCAGATAATAGCCCTTTCCAAAACTACACCTTTCCTTGTTCAAGCATCAAATTGCTTTTTTAACACTAATGAAAGGCCGCAGATTAAGATTAGGAAGGGGTCTGAACTCTGCTAACATGTAGGCATACTGAAACCATAACCAGCCATTGTTCTAGAGGGCATAAGAGTCATAACCTTCCCAATTGCTCCTATAGATAACATCACTATTGTCAAACCCAAGACGGGTGTTCAAAACTCTGCATCCTGATGAACCAGCTGGCACCATCCAGAATGGGAAACTGGCTCAACTAGTTTTGTGATCCCACCCAGGAACTCAAGAGCAGCAGGAAGACAGCTTCAACCCCCTGTGATTTTATCCTCAACCCAACCAATCAGCATTCTCCGTTCCCTAGCCCCCTCCCTGCCAAATTATCCTTTAAAAACCCTAGTATCTGAATTTTTGAGGAGAGTGATTTGAATAGTCAACTCTTTTCTTTTGGCCAGCCCTGTGATAGTTAAACTCTTTTATTTATTTATTTATTTATTTGAGATGGAGTCTTGCTCTTGTTGACCTGGCTGGAGTGCAGTGGCACAATCTTGGCTCACTGCAACCTCTGCTTCCCAGGTTCAAGCGATTCTCCTGCCTCAGCCTCCTGAGTAACTAGGATTACAGTCACCCGCCACCACGCCCGGCTAATTTTTTTGTAGTTTTAGTAGAGACGGGGTTTCACCATGTTGGCCAGGCTGGTCTTGAACTCCTGACCTCAGGTGATACATCTGCCTTGGCCTCCCTAAGTGCTGGGATTACAGGCATGAGCCACTGCGCCCAGCCGTTAAACTTTTTCTATTGCAAAAAAGCTGCTGTTCTCAGTGCATTGGCTTTTCTGGCCAGAAGGCAGGATGAACCGATCAGGCAATTACATTTCTTTGGAACACACTTTAACCCTCAGAATAAAAGTTTGATAGAGAAGTGGAACAGGCAATTGAAACATGTGTTGTCTAAAACAGGGTGATAAAGGTGGGAAGGGCTGGCTCACACGCCTTCATGCACACACTCCACAAGAGGGGCCCAAGAGAGTGCACACTGGACACAGTCCTTGACTTTTCTATGGGATCTGGGGAGGCAGGGATGGGGGGATGCTAATGTGACCACACAGTTCTTCCTTATGTCACTTCACCTTCCGTTTTTCCTACCTGATGCAGCGGCTCCAGGATCATGGCAGCAATGGTAGGTGCCAGAAGGAGGGACGATCCCTAAGCAAGAAGCTAGAACCAGGCCTTTAAAGCTTTGTGTCAGAATTCCTGGGGGCCTGATGGTGTGGGCTGTGCCTTCACCCTGTCTGGCAAAATTGGGGTTAGTGTTGAATGCAGCTGTGTTACCTGGTTGTTGGGAGAGCTCACTAGTTCTGTGCCTGTGTGCCCCTATCCTATATGAGTGGGAAAGGACTGGGGGAGAAGTCCTTGCTTCGCCATGCTTGCTTCTGGCAGTCTATACCGGCATAGTGGCCAAACCTAACGTCCTTTCCAAAGATGGAAACACTGGAAAAAATAAAATGATAAATAGAGAGAAGGGGAAAGGCAGCTAAGAGCAAAGGGATGAATAAATGGTTTATGCCATGAGGGAGATCTGATATTTACTTTGGCGCTTCAAGAAAGACTCCGAGCGAGAGATGATATTGTCTCTTTTTTTGTTTGTTTTGTTTTTTTTTAGACAGAGTTTCACTCTTGTTGCCCAGGCTGCAGTGCAATGGTGTGATCTTGGGTCACTGTAACCTCTGCCTCCTGGATTCAAGCGATTCTCCTGCCTTGGCCTCCCAAGTAGCTGGGATTACAGGCATGCACCACCATGCCTGGCTAATTTTTGTATTATTAGTAGAGACGGGGTTTCATCATGTTGGCCAGACTGGTCTCAAACTCCTGACCTCGAGTGACCCACCCACTGGCCTCCCAAAGCGCTGGAATTATAGGTGTGAGTCACCGCTCCTGGCTGATACTGTCTCTTACCACAGTTATATACCTGATGCCTGAAAAGGTAGAGCTATGGATTGCTGAGACTGCATGTGCTTTTGGAACCTGACCATGTCGAATGAAAGTCTGCAAACCTGAGTGTTAGCACTCAGGAGACATTTTGGTCATATGATATAATGATTGATGGTCATTTGATTGATGATTGATGGACATTTTGGTCATACGATATGATGAAACTCGAGTAATTGATAATGACTAAGTAGGACTCTGGTAATGTGATGATATCTTTTGGCATTTATTTTTCAGGTTACCATACTGTGATGTGATGTAATACTGGCCTCATTACCAATAAGAGTCAACTGCCTTATGTAAACAAGTCTTAGAATAATGCTGATATTGATGATCAAATATATTGAGAGATTGAGTTAAAACTTCTCTTCAGGTTGTAATAAAATGACTGGCCTGAGGAAGAACTGGGTTTAGCTGACTATTACCTAATTTCTATGCTAAATAGCTCACTATAAATTTATCAGAAGGTACAAATAACCGCAGATCAAGGGAGGAAAAGAGTAATCAAATTATTAACAGTATAAAAATATGAAAATGTATGTAATGGCTTTATAGGACAGATGAGTTGCCCACTATTGCTCTATGTGTCTAATAATCACTACACTAACTATAGATGCGTAAACAAAGATGATTGTTTTGCTGTATAAGAAAGCCTTGGCCAAATGCCAGAGGGTAGTTTATGTAGTGAAAAATTGATTTTGCCCAAAGAGAGGTCCAGCCTTTGCCATTGGCTCCTAGGAGGCGATCTCTAGGCCCCTGGAATGTCCTGACTAACTGGAGTGTCTTTGCTTTGTGGGGGTTAGCCACCAGACAGCCTAACAATGTGATTCATGACACATGCTTTGTGCCACATGCTATCAGTTCCAATCTCCCAGGGACTGGAGATGAAAGGTATCAGCCCTGCCTCCAGGAGGGGCTGGGCAGTAAAGGCCAGCCATGTGGGCGGTGTGTGGTCAAGCCCGGATAAAAACTCTGGACCCCAAAGGCTCAGGTGGGCTTTCCTGGTTGGTGATGCTCTGGGCATGTTGTCACACATCAATGCTGGTGAGGGCGGAGTTAACAGTGTGTAGGACCCCACCGGGAAAGGACAACCTGAACCTTTGCATTTGGGCCCCTCTTAGTCTCCACCTCATGTGTCTCCTCCCTTGGCTGATTTTAAGCTGTATTCTATTCCCTGTAATAAACCATAACTGTGAGTACAACAGCGTTCAGTGAGTTCTGTGAGTCCTTCTAGCAAATTGTTGAAGCTGAGGGTGGTTTTGGGAACCCTCCAAACTTGTACTTGATGTCAGAAATGAGGGCAGTCTTCTATGTGGACACCGTGTGCCCTCTAAAGCTTCATAAATTGCCCTAACTTGCTTAGAAAATGAAGGGAATACTTACATATTGAGTGCTGAAAACCCCAGCCTTCCACTCAGCTCTTACAATGCTGGCAGCCAGGAATAAGGAGCAGGACATTGGCGTATTCTACGCTGGGGAGTATGATCAGCTCAAGAAAGACCTAATGATAATGACTGTATCAGTTAGCGTTCGCTGTGTAACAAACCACCCCAAAATCAGGTGGATTAAGATGAAGCCTTTGTTAATCACAGCTTGGCAGTTTGGCTGAGCAGTTTCTCCTCTCTGGGCCAGTTCATTCGGGCCTTCGTGTTCTAGGAGAGCTTTCCTATCTTGTCCAGTGGTTGGCTTGATGTCAGCTGGAACAACAGCCACGTGTCTTCCATCATCCATCAGGATAATCTAGGCTTTTGTGGTGGCAGAAAGGTCCCCAGCTGCTAATGTTCCATCTGCCAAAGCAAATCATGTGGTCAAACCTAGGTTGAAGAGATAGAGAAACAGGCTCCAGCTCTTGACTGACAGAGTGGCAGAGTCACCTTTCAAAGGTGTAGGCATCAGTCAGAATTCTCCAGAAACAGAATGAACAGAGCCTGACATCATAGGGTAGACCAGTCTGGCCAACAGGGTGAAACCCTATCTCTACTAAAAATACAAAAATAAGTCAGGTGTGGTGGCATGCGCCTGTAGTCCCTGCTACTCAGGAGGCTGAGGCAGGAGAATTGCTTGAAACTGGGAGGTGGACGTTACACTAAGTCAAGACCGTGCCATTGCACTCCAGCCTGGGCAACAGAGAGATTCCATCTCAAAAAAATAAATAAATAAAATAAAAACATATATATATATATGGTGTATATATTATATGGTGTGTATATATATATGGTGTGTATTTATATGGTGTATATATATGGTGTGTATATATATATGGTGTATATATATGGTGTGTATATATATATGGTGTATATATATGGTGTGTATATATATATGGTGTACATATATATGGTGTGTATATATATATGGTGTACATATATATGGTGTGTATATATATATGGTGTACATATATATGGTGTATATATATGGTGTACATATATATGGTGTATATATATGGTGTACATATATATGGTGTATATATATGGTGTACATATATATGGTATATATATATGGTGTACATATATATGGTATATATATGGTGTATATATATATGGTATATATATGGTGTATATATGGTGTGTATATATATGGTGTATATATATATGGTATATATATGGTGTATATATATGGTGTGTGTATATATATGGTATATATATGGTGTATATATATATATGGTATATATATATGGTGGATATATATGGTATATATATGGTGGATATATATATGGTATATATATGGTGTATATATATATGGTATATATATGGTGTATATATATGGTATATATATGTGGTGTATATATATGGTATATATATGTGGTGTATATATATGTGGTATATATGGTGTATATATGGTATATATATGGTGTACATATATATGGTGTGTATATATATGGTGTACATATATGGTGTGTATATATATGGTGTATATACATATATGGTGTATATATATGGTGTATATATACATGGTATATATATGGTGTACATATATATGGTGTGTATATATATGGTGTATATATATGGTGTATATATATATGGTATATATATATGGTGTATATATGTATGGTGTATATATATGGTGTATATATATGGTATATATATATGGCATATATATATGGTGTGTGTATATATGGCGTATATATATGGTGTGTATATATATGGCGTGTATATATATGGTGTATATATATGGTGTGTATATATATGGTGTATATATATATGGTGTGTATATATGGTGTATATATATGGTGTGTATATATATGGTGTATATATATGGTGTGTATATATATGGTATATATATATGGTGTATATATATGGTGTATATATGGTATATATACCGTATATATATGGTGTATATATACGGTATATATATGGTGTATATATACGGTATATATATGGTGTATATATACGGTGTATATATGGTATATATACGGTGTATATATGGTATATATACGGTATATATATGGTGTATATATACGGTATATATATGGTGTATATATACGGTATCTATATGGTGTATATATATACGGTACATATATGGTGTATATATATGGTATATATATATGGTGTGTATATATATGGTATATATATGGTGTGTATATATATGGTATATATATGGTGTGTATATATATGGTATATATATGGTGTATTTATATGGTGTATATATATGGTGTATATATATGGTGTATATATATGGTGTATATATATGGTATATATATGGTATATATATATGGTATATATATGGTGTGTATATATATGGTATATATATGGTGTGTATATATGGTATATATATGGTGTATATATATGGTATATATATGGTATATATATATGGTATATATATGGTATATATATGGTGTATGTATATATGGTATATATATGGTGTATATATATATATGGTATATATATGGGGTATATATATGGTATATATATGGGGTATATATGTATATTATATATATGGGGTATATATAGTATATATATATGGGGTATATATATAGTATATATATGGGGTATATATATGGTATATATATGGTGTATATATATATGGTGTATATATATGGGGTATATATATGGGGTATATATATATGGGGTATATATATGGTATATATATATGGTGTATATATATGGTATATATATGGTATATATATATGGTGTATATATATGGTATATATATGGTATATATATATATGGTATATATATATGGTGTATATATATGGTATATATATGGTGTATATATATGGTATATATATGGTGTATATATATGGTATATATATGGGGTATATATATGGTATATATATGGGGTATATATATATGGTATATATATGGGGTATATATATATGGTGTATATATATATATGGTATATATATGGTGTATATATATGGTATATATGTATGGTGTGTATATATATATGGTATATATATGGTGTATATATATATGGTATATATATTTGGTGTACATATATGGTATATATATTTGGTGTACATATATGGTATATATATTTGGTGTATATATATGGTATATATATTTGGTGTATATATATGGTATATATATATGGTGTATATATATATGGTATATATATGGTGTATATATATATGGTATATATATATGGTGTGTATATATATGGTGTATATATATGGTGTGTATATATATGGTGTATATATATGGTGTGTATATATATGGTGTATATATCGTGTATATATATGGTATATATATATGGTGTATATATATGGTATATATATGGTGTATATATGGTGTATATATATGTGGTGTATATATATGGGGTATATATATGGTGTATTTATATATGGGGTATATATATGGTATATATATATGGTGTATATATATGGTATATATATATGGTGTATATATATGGTATATATATATGGTGTATATATATGGTATATATATATGGTATATATATATGGTATATATATAAATTTTGGGTATATATATATTTTGGGTATATGTATATATATATTTTGGGTATATATATATATATATATTTTGGGTATATATATATATTTTGGGTATATATATATATATCCAAACAAGCAAACAGGGGTAAAAACAGAAGCATAGAGGAAATTATGTAGAGGGAAGAGAACATCTTTGAAAACCTCATGAATTTCCTCAGAGAAGAGATGATAGAGAATCCATGAAATAAGAATAGGAAGATGTAAAAAATACAGTTTGGAGAATAAAGAAAAGTTCTTGAGAACTATATAAAAACACTAATGAACACATGGAGACCTTGGAAAATAGGTCAAGTGAGTCTCCTAGAAAGTGCAGTAAGAAGAGAAGGAGATGGCAAACAGGAGAGAACTGATAAGAAAATGAGGACTGGCCGGGTGCGGTGGCTCACGCCTGTAATGCCAACACTTTGGGAGGTCAAGGAGGGTGGATCACCTGAGGTCAGGAGTTGGAGACCAGCCTGACCAGTATGGTGAATCCCCGTCTCTACTAAAAATACAAAAACTTAGCCGGGCATGGTGGTGCACGCCTGTAATCCCAGCCACTCGGGAGGCTGAGGCACGAGAATCACTTGAACCTCGGAGGCAGAGGTTGCAGTGAGCCAAGATCATGGCACTGCAGTCTAGCCTGGGCTACAGAGCAAGACGCTGTTTCAAAAAAAAAAGAAAAAAGAAAATGAGGACTGGGCTGGAGGTCCAACATCGGACAGATAGGAATTCCGCAGAGAATAATTTTTCTCATTTTTTTTTTTGTTTGTTTTTAGACAGAGTTTTGGCTCTTGTTGCCCAGGCTGGAGTGCAATGGCGCGATCTTGGCTCACTACAACCTCTGCCTCCAGGGTTCAAGCAATTCTCCTGAGCCTCAGCCTCCCCAGTAGCTGGGATGACAGGCGCCCGCCACCATGCCTGGCTAATTTTTTTTGTATTTTTAGTAGAGACAGGGTTTCATCATGCTAGCCAGGCTGGTCTCAAACTCCTGACCTCAGGTGATCTGCCCACCTTGGCATCCCAAAGTGCTGGGATGACAGGCGTGAGCCACCACAACCGGCCAAGAATAATTTTTAAAATGAGAAACATGATCATGTATCAAGAAAAATGACCAAAGAACATGAGTTTCCAGATACAGTTCTATGTGATGAAGTCCATCACCTTCTTATAATCTGAACACATGATGTAGTTACTTTGAAATGAATTGTTTCAGGTTGGTTCCTGGGGAAACAGACTCAGAAGGAGATTTGCATGTGAAACATGTCAGAGAATGACGAATGGAGGACTGGGGATGCCAGGAGTCAGGTGGTGCATTCCCAGGAACTGTCTCGGTCTGTCCCAAGTGTCTCTGGAGCTCAGACGACCCTCAGAGATGCCCCAAACTGAGGCAAGGGAACTAAACCTTTGTACTATCCCCCAGTGCCCAGCACTTGCCCTAAGCCGTCCCTGAGGAGGGGCTGTGACTGTCGGTGGGCTGCTCACTTTAGCTGAAGACGACTCTAAGAGAGGGGCTCTCTGAGGGCCAGCAGTGGCCCCAACTCCCAGCAGCTGGGAGAATATGAAGGGGGAGTCTGTAGTCCATGTAACATCTGCTTTGTTAAACTGGAAGCTTCTAGTTTTGACTTCTTTGAAATCTTTAATGCTCACTTGGTCAACAACCTCTAGTTATACTGCTGACCCTCACCGCGGTCGGCCTGCAGACAGCGTGTGCTCGGGGCTCCCGCGCCGTGCAGCAAAAGCCGGATCCGGGAGCTCAGTGCTGAGGCCGGCAGGGGCCACAGTCACCCAGCACTGTCTGTGGGGGGCGTGTGAAGTCTCTCCAGTTCGGGGGTAGGAGGGTGACATTGAAAGGCCTATTGTTGCTGCCCAACTCGGTAACATGGATTTCATCGGCGATTATGCAGGCATTTCGCTATTGCTAGATGTGACTCCCACACCCATCTCTCTTTTGGGTCTCAACTCCAAAAGGAGTGTTTGTTATGAGGCCCCTCAACACTTACTGTGTGGCTGTGCTTATTCAAAGAACATCCAGACTATTACATTTAACTTTTTTTTTTTGAGATGGAGCCTCATTCTGTGGCCCAGGCTGGAGTGCAGTGGCGCAATCTCAGCTCACTGCAAGTTCCGCCTTCCGGGTTCACGCCATTCTCCTGTCTCAGCCTCATGAGTAGCTGGGACTACAGGCGCCCGCCACCAGCCCGGCTAATTTTTTTTTTTTTTTTTTTTTTGATTTTTAGAGACGGTGTTTCACTGTGTTAGACAGGATGGTCTCGATCTCCTGACCTCGTGATCCACCCACCTCGGCCTCCCAAAGTGCTGGGATTACAGGCGTGAGCCACGGCGCCCGGCCTACATTTAAAAATTTTTAAGCTTACCAAAGTGACGAATTAGAAGTATTTGTATCTTAAATGACTTTCAATTTACAAAAGATGGATCATCTAGCACCATATAAGGAACTTCCTTATTACGCTTTAAATGTAATTCCAGTTACACAAATTCAATAAACTTCTCGTTCATTGCCAAAGCTGTTTCTATATCATATCTATATCCTATTTATTCAGTGGTGCCTGTTAAGTGCAGCAAGCTTGTGAGATGGGTAGAAGAGAAGGGGAAAACATCTACATTGAACGTCTTCTGGGTTCTACAACCAGCTATGGTGCTACACACACACACACACACACACACACACACACACACACACAAAGAGGTAGATATTATCTCCTGCTTACATGTGAGGAAGCTGGTTCAGAGAGGTTAATAAAATGGCCTGGCATCACACAATGCCAGCAAAAAATCAGCAATCGCATCCCCTGCTGCCTGACAGCACATTTTCTGAAGTTTCACATCCAAGCTGTTTCCTAGGTAACCACCACACAGCCTCCAGGACCGTCTGCATAAATAGGGAGGAAGGGGGAATCCAGCCAGCGCCTCTCATTTCCTGCATCAACAATAGTGCAGGCCTTTGTCAGGGCGTTAATGTGGCGAAAACAGCCCCAAAGCTTATCCGTGGGATTCTAGTTCAAATGAGATATTTCCACTCACTGAAGGGCCCGATTCATTGAGGATCTTGCCTGTCAGAGCACTGAGCCTGTTTCTATTTTTATTCACTCCCCTGCCTTTTCCTTTTCTCCCAGGCTTTTTGTTCTCGCAGCAAGGAGTGAGTACTCCTCCTTGTTCACATGAGCCCTGTGCCCCTCGAGAAACGCCAGGATCTGAGCAACCCACCCACTCCCCTGATAGGCAAAGGGCTCTGCAGAGTCCTTGCCAGTCCCCGGCCCTGCGACTGGCAAGGACAAGGCCCAGGGCCGGCATGACTCTGGGTCACAAGGTCTATTCATCTTGGTGTGGCTTCTTTGCTTATTGTGCTCCGTCCTGTGATGGTCTCTGCAGAGGGCCACAGAGAATTAAAGAACTTGCTCTCCTTTCCCTGTTGCAAGAGACAGGTCTAGGTTGAAGGACTAAGTAAGCGAGAGAAATGAGGGTCAGGCAGCCCACTCCCTTACCGCCTTTAATAATGTGATCTCCATCCAACCGAAGCATTGCCTCTCTACTTTACTGAGAAGCTCAAAGGCACTTTGCTTTTATGAGCTGCTCTCTTCCGAAATAAATATTAATGACATTCAAGCTCGTGGGTGTTGCTGAAAGCCATTTTTCTCGGCAATATTCTGTGCAAAGAACAGGTTGGAAATGTCAGTGGCCAGACATATTATGTATGGTTGTTATTAGTCCGTTCTGGGATTGCTGTAAATAACTACCTGAGACTGGGTAATTTATGAAGAAAGGAGGTTTAATTGACTCACAGTTCCGAAGACTGTACGGGAAGCATGGCTGGGGAGGCCTCAGGAAACTTATAATCATGGCAGAAAGCAAAGGGGAAACAGGCATGTTTCACATGACAGGAAAAAGAGGAAGAGAGCGAAGGGGGAGGTGCTACACACTTTCAAACAACCAGATCTCGCGAGAACTCACTCGCCGACACAAGAACAGCAAGGGGGACATCTGCCCCCATGATCCAGTCACCATCTGCCCCCATGATCCAGTCACCTCCCACAAGGCCCCTCCTCCAACACTGAGGATTACAATTCAACAGGAGATTCGGGCAGGGACACAAATCCAAGCCATCTCAATGATTAACATCTTCACTTGCCCCTTTCAAATATCCATGGTCAGCTGCAGCGTGGCGTAGGTCGCCATCAAGAGGCAGCCGACTAGACTAGCTGTGGTGCTGGCCCACAGGGATGGGGAAGGGCAGACACAGATATTCATCGGGAAGACACTGGATCCAGCGGTTTGAGCTGGTGGGTGAAGGCAGCAGGCTCCGTCTCTGGACATGATGGTGCACCAAGTCACACTATTAGTTCTGGATGGGGCAGGGACAGGGCAGGGACAGGGCTCAGTGCCCAAGCAGCAGGGCAGGGCTGACATAATCCCAGGGTGCCACAGCTAGTGGCTGGATATGAGGTGGCCCTATTGAATACCAGTGATACATTTTTCGGGTGTGGTGCTGCCACTGTGGTTACATCAGAGAATGCCTTTGTCCCCAGGAGGTGCGTGCTGAAACATTTGGGGTGAAGCGTCGTGATGTCTGCAATCTACTTTCAAATAATTCAGCAAAAAAAAAAGCTTACACACAAACGTGGCAAAATGGGCAAAATGTTAAAAACTACTGAAGGCAGAGGAAGGGTATGCAGAGACTGGCTGTGCTATTCTTTCAACTTGTAGGTTATAAGGCTTTTTAAAAATAAATTTTTGAAGTTTTTCCAAACGGGTTAATGATTGATTCTAGGCTTGAAACATGAAGCAGTTTTCCGGTTTTCTTCACAAATGGCCTAGAGTTCAAAACTAGAATAAGTGATACAGCTAGTTACTACTACTTTGCTGACTTCTCATCCTAAATGTAGTACAGTCCAGACAGGATGGAATATGGTAAACTGCTACCTTTAAATTCAACGAGTTAAACAGATATTTCATAAAACAGGCTGGTGAATTCTATTTTTATCTTATGTTTTCTTGTTCTCACATTTTCAATGCTTAATTGTTTTTCTTATTCGAAAGAATGTTTTATCTGACAACCCATCCTGTAGCCAGAAGTGGGAGCATGTGCCATCTAGAGATTATACCACAAAAATGGACAGCAAGTCTTCTAGATCCTGCATGGTCCTGCTTTTGTAGCCTTGAGAAAGTAATGCAACCAACCAAAACACATATGTGGCCACTTGCTCATAATTAGCATGAAAAAAATAGGTATTCTGTATTTTGATGCTGGTGAAAATATATTATGAATACATAACTCAAATAAATAAAGACATAAAAATTAGATGATGATGTCTATTTCTCTTCCTAGACTGTAAGACCCATAAAGGCAGGAACAGTGTCTTATTTATATTTGCACCCCTGGTGCTTAGCCCCATAAATATTTGTTGAATAAATGAAAGTATAAATAAATTAGAAAATAGAAATGTGGGCTGGGTGTGATGGCTTACGCCTGTAATCCCAGCATTTTGGGAGGCTGAGGCAGGCAGATCACCTGAGATCGGGAGTTTGAGACCAGCCTGACCAACATGGAGAAACCCCGTCTCTACCAAAAATACAAAATTAGCTGGGTGTGGTGGCACACACCTGTAATCCCGGCTACTCGGGAGGCTGAGGTAGGAGAATCACTTGAACCCTGGAGGCGGAGGTTGCGGTGAGCCGAGATCATGCCCCTGCACCCCAGCCTGGGCAACAAGAGTGAAACTCCATCTCAAAAAAAAAAGAAAAGAAAATACAAATGTGATGATGGTTGAATTCCACAGTAGCCAAGGACCAAGGATTACACAAATCCACCATATATATATATATATATATATGGTGGATTTGTGTAATATATATATATTATATATTTATATATATAATATATAATATATATATTATATATATATATATTTAGCATTAGGTATATCTCCTAATGCTATCCCTCCCCCCTCCCCCCACCCCACAACAGTTCCCAGAATGTGATGTTCCCCTTCCTGTGTCCATGTGTTCTCATTGTTCAATTCCCACCTATGAGTGAGAACATGCGGTGTTTGGTTTTTCGTCCTTGCGATAGTTTACTGAGAATGATGATTTCCAATTTCATCCATGTCCCTACAAAGGACATGAACTCATCATTTGTTATGGCTGCATAGTATTCCATGGTGTATATGTGTCACATTTTCTTAATCCAGTCTATCGTTGTTGGACATTTGGGTTGGTTCCAAGTCTTTGCTATTGTGAATAGTGCCGCAATAAACATACGTGTGCATGTGTCTTTAAAGCAGCATGATTTATAGTCCTTTGGGTATATACCCAGTAATGGGATGGCTGGGTCAAATGGTATTTCTAGTTCTAGATCTCTGAGGAATCGCCACACTGACTTCCACAATGGTTGGACTAGTTTACAGTCCCACCAACAGTGTAAAAGTGTTCCTATTTCTCCACATCCTCTCCAGCACCTGTTGTTTCCTGACGTTTTAATGATTGCCATTCTAACTGGTGTGAGATGATATCTCATTGTGGTTTTGATTTGCATTTCTCTGATGACCAGTGATGGTGAGCATGTTTTCATGTGTTTTTTGGCTGCATAAATGTCTTCTTTTGAGAAGTGTCTGTTCATGTCCTTCACCCACTTTTTGATGGGGTTGTTTGTTTCTTTCTTGTAAATTTGTTTGAGTTCATTGTAGATTCTGGATATTAGCCCTTTGTCAGATGAGTAAGTTGCAAAAATTTTCTCCCATTTTGTAGGTTGCCTGTTCACTCTGATGGTAGTTCCTTTTGCTGTGCAGAAGCTCTTTAGTTTAATTAGATCCCATTTGTCAATTTCGGCTTTTGTTGCCATTGCTTTTGGTGTTTTAGACATGAAGTCCTTGCCCATGCCTATGTCCTGCATGGTATTGCCTAGGTTTTCTTCTAGGGTTTTTATGGTTTTAGGTCTAACGTTTAATTCTTTAATCCATCTTGAATTAATTTTTGTAGAAGGTTTAAGGAAGGGATCCAGTTTCAGCTTTCTACATATGGCTAGCCAGTTTTGCCAGCACCATTTATTAAATAGGGAATCCTTTCCCCATTGCTTGTTTTTCTCAGGTTTGTCAAAGATCAGATAGTTGTAGATATGCGGCGTTATTTCTGAGGGCTCTGTTCTGTTCCAACACCA
Organism: Gorilla gorilla gorilla; assembly: GCF_029281585.2. Taxonomy (NCBI): domain Eukaryota; kingdom Metazoa; phylum Chordata; class Mammalia; order Primates; family Hominidae; genus Gorilla; species Gorilla gorilla. The sequence goes on from NC_073229.2 coordinate 20,817,733, forward strand.
AAAAAAGAGCCCGCATCGCCAAGTCAATCCTAAGCCAAAAGAACAAAGCTGGAGGCATCACGCTACCTGACTTCAAACTATGCTACAAGGCTACAGTAACCAAAACAGCATGGTACTGGTACCAAAATATTGTTATTTTTATAAATTATAATGTTTATAGACTAAATATAGCAGACTGATGTTCAATGCTCGGGGGGAGATCCTTAGTTAATGATACAGCATTGTAAGTATGTAAAATATCTATGTAGTTGAGTGAGGACTAGGTGTTGATATAAAAAATGAAACTAACAGTTGTGTTAGAGTGGTGGGGTTTGGTGTAGCTTTCTTTACCCTGTGTCCATTTTGGTTTTTAATGAAAGGAATTTATAAGTGGGTATTACCTCTGCTGGCCAGCAAACTGAGGCTGTCTTAATAAATAAAAGAAATAGCACAACATTAAGAATTATTGCTTCTGTTCACATGGAGTCTAGATTCAAAGAAGTATGTGTTGATTTTATCTCACCTTGGGAAGTAGAAGAGAAATGCTGGAAGTGACACTAGGATGCCACTGCACCTAGTGCCTTGGCTTTGTTTCCAGGAACCAGCCAACCACGTGAGCAGGAGGCTTGGGCAGGCCGATGGGCATATGAAAACGGAGTGTAACTTCCCTGATAGACTGTGTTACCATACAGGAAGGGAAGAAGGTCAACTGGAATTAAGGAATATGTCTCCTGGGTGGCCTATTCAGTGCTTGACAATCTGTAAACTATTCACTTTGCAAGTGAAAGTGGCAGCACCGTGTCTGCACACGTAGGTGGGTCTGCAGATTCAATAGTACTATATCCTAAACTACAAAAATTAATCGCACTGGGTTCAAAATCACTATGGTGGATTTTAAAATAAATGCCCTCGATAATATAAATGATGCTCATCCTCACTGATAATTAAGAAATATAAATTAAAGGATGAGATATCATTTTTCATCAAGTTGGCAACATTTTTTAATTTGATGACGTCTATTGTTGGACGATATGAATGTTTAGTACATAAATACAGGTGTATAAAAAATTTTAAAACTTTCCTAAAATTGACCTTAATTTCTAACTCAAGAGGCTTCTTCTGTTTGGCAGCAACAACTTCAACTTAGTCAATGTTGGTTAATCTTTATCAATCCAGGAGACCCTTAGTCAACTTCTCTGTGTATCTGAGGTTGACGTGAAGTTAGGGAAGGTGTGTGTGATGCCAGAGTAATGGCAGGGGAGGGAGGTTGCATTCCTTCTTCACTGCCATCAATCCGTGCTGGCCCCTGATGAGATGCCCACATTCCCCTAGAGTCTTCCATAATAAATTCCATGCTGACATACCCTGCTTTCTCCCATTGTCTAGATAATGAGGTATCTTTGGTTCTCCTGGCCTTCTCTCAGCTACCTCTGTGCTCTTCCAAGTGAAAATAGGGAAAACTCTTCAAATCTCTCCCACAATGTCCTGGAACCCAGTGAGGCTCCATGAGGCTGCCCTGGTACCTTTGAGCCTAAACATGTGTCTTGCTATTTCTACTCTACCACTGGCACATCAAATTGGTGGGTGTCAATGTGGTTGGGGTTACCATTTCCCAGGATCCAAGATAGAAACCAGTATGCAGATTTCTGGCTTGTGAAGGTACTCCTAGTTTATCAGCTATGATGTGTTTGGCTGTAAGTAATAGAAAACCCAACTGAAAGTGACTTTAACAATAAGGGACTTGTGATCTCATACAACAAAAACATTATGGTGGTAGTTGTCAAAACATGGTCTAGTGATGCCTGGAAGTCCCTGAAACCCTTTCAAGGCACTACATGGTCAAAATCATCCATTCCATGTGCAAGTTGCAGATGGACTTTAATGTAACAGAGCAGAAGGCAGTGTTTATTTACAAAAAACTTTATTACCAAATGTGTTGTGAATAAAGTTTTATTGGCACACAGCTACACTCATTTGTTCATGCATTGTCTGTGGCTGCTTTTGTGCCACACCAGCAGAGTCCAGCAGTTGTGATAGAGACTGTATGGCCCACAAAGTGGAAAATATTTACTATCTGGCCCTTTCCAGAAAAAAAATTGCTGATCTCTGCTATAGTGTATAAATCATTTTTGGAGATAATTTCAGACTCCACATTGCAAATGACCTTTAAGGAGCTACCACTTGTTACATTCTTAGTGTAGTATCGACAAAGAATATCTACAATGACCTGGAAAGACATAAAAATACTGCTCATTTTCCTACGACATATCTGGGTGAAATTAGATTTTTTTTTTTTAATATACTTCAACCAAACCAACATACCAAAACAGATCGAATACAAGAACAGACATGAGGCTGGGCCCTGTGGCTCAGATCTGTGATTCCAGTGCTTTGGAAGGCTGAAGTGGGCGTTTGAAGCCAGGAGTTTGAAACCAGCCTTGTCCCCGTCTTGACAAAGGAAAAAATAAAAATAAACAAGAGCAGACATGAGAATCCAGCTGTGTTGTATTAAGCCAGACATTAATGAGATTTGCAAAAATGTCAAACAATGCCACTTGTCGCTAAGTTATTTCTTGTTTTAGAAAGATACAATTTTTTCACAAAAATATATTTATTATTATATAACTGGTTTATTTTTAATGGATTAATAAATATATATTTAAAATTTCTCTCGGTTTCAATTAATAACATAATAAATACTGATAGATATAACCCATATAAACAAAAGCTTCTTGGGGTCCTCAGTAATTTTAAGAGTGTAAAGGGGTCCTGAGACCAAACAGTTTGAGAATCGCTGGTGTAGACTTCATGCAGCTTCAGGGCTGGTTACCACACCATCTCACTGATGCTCTCCCAGACCCAGTTGTTTCGTATCTGTTTACTCTGCCATTCTCAGCACATGGACTTGCTCTCTTAGAGAGCAGCCCTCCCCCCACCCCACATGGTACCAAATGGACACACAGAAATGACAGAGAGAAAAAACTGCAGCAACAGTTCCTGGCATCGTAAGTTTCCAAAGGCAGAAAAGGCACTATTTCTTTTCGTCCTATTTTCCAAAAAAGTGATTTTTCTTTCTTTCTTTTTTTTTTTTTTGAGACGGAGTCTCGCTCTGTCCCTCAAGCTGGAGGGCAGTGGCGCGATCTCGGCTCACTGCAAGCTCCGCCTCCCGGGTTCACGCCATCCTCCTGCCTCAGCCTCCCGAGTAGCTGGGACTACAGGTGCCCGCCACCACGCCCGGCTAATTTTTTGTATTTTTAATAGAGACGGGGTTTCACCGTGTTAGCCAGGATGGTCTCGATCTCCTGACCTCGTGATCTGCCCGCCTCGGCCTCCCAAAGTGCTGGGTCTTTTTTGGTTTTTTCGAGATGGAGTTTTGCTCTTGTCGCTCAGGCTGGAGTGCAATTGTGTGATCTCGGCTCTCTGCAACCTCCGCCTCCTGGGTTCAAGCGATTCTCCTGCCTGGGCCTCCCGAGTAACTGGGATTACAGGCACGCACCGCCATGCCTGGTAATTTTTGTATTGTTAGTAGAGATGGGGTTTCACCATGTTGGTTAGGCTGGTCTTGAACTCCTGACCTAGGTGATCCACCCACCTCAGCCTCCCAAAGTGTTGGATTACAGGCGTGAGCCACTGCGCCTGGCCCCACTGATTTTTCAAAAGCAAGGAAAACCTTTTCAAGAACCAGTGTACTATTTATTTTTACAATAACCCCAAAAAAGGCCTCATTAAGAAGGGTGTATAGGAGTAACTCATACAGGCTGGGTGCGGCTCATGCCTGTAATCCTGGTACTTTGAGAGGCTGAGGTGCATGGATTGGTTGAGCTCAGCCTGGGCAACATGCTGAAACCCTGTCTCTACAAAAAATACAAAAATTAGGCATGCTAATGCATGCCTATAGTTCCAGCTACTTGGGAGTCTGATGTGGGAGAATTGCTTGAGCCTGGGAGGTTGAGACTGCAGTGAACTGTGATTGCACCACTGCACTCCAGCCTAGGTGACACAGCAAGACCCTGTCTCAAAAAAGAAGGAGAAGGAGAAACCAGATCGACTATAAATGACTAGAGAACTGGACAAAATACATGAAACAACTGGTTTTGGTCTTCGGAAACTAGAAACATAATGACTAATCTCTGAAGAAGGGAAACAATGAGGTGAGTTCTGCAATCACTCCAGCTTTCTGCCTGAGGAACTTTCTAAGCCATGTGCAGAGAAAAGGAATCGAAGCGGAGCACAGCAGTCTTGTTGAGCTGAGGAGACAGGAACAGGTGTTTGAAGGCTGAGGGGGTTGAGTTTTTAGAGATATGCAAATAAATAGCTCCATAAATATGCATAGTACCCTTGAAGATTTTGGCTGAATGCTAGGTTGTGATGTCCAGGTGAGATTCTACAAGCTGTGCAAAGAACAACTACGAGGGAAAGAGCAGCTCCTGGGTAGTTGTAGCTTGCACAATGCTGCAGACATTTGAGCTCTGGCAGTTACGTGGGGCTATCTTAATGAACACCCAGGACATTCATTAGAAACCACAGAGAGATCAGCCCTCAAGAATGTAAGTAAAGTAGTGCTAGCATAGAGATGACGGTAGATCCACTCTAGCAGAGCTTAAAAATGAGCCACAGGAGGATCATACTGATAAAACTATGCATGCAGTAAATTAACTGCCTGCAAGAACCAAGTTCAATGCTCATTAAAAGAAGACAACAACATTCAGATGTTCAACAATGAAACATTCAAAACGTCTACCATTCAATCCAAAGATGCTAGACATGCCAAAAAGTAGGAAAATCTGACCCATAATCAGGAGAAAAATCAAGTCAGTACAAAAACAACCAGAAATGATAGGGGGAAAAATGTAATTATCAGACAAAAATTTTTAAACAGCTAACATAAATATACTAAAGAATTCAAAGTAAAACTTGAACACAATGAGGAGATAAATGGTAGACATAAAAATAATCAATATTATGGTATGTTAATTATATCTCAACTAAAAATAAAAAAGATGAAAATTCTAGAGCTGAGACCCGGCGTAGTGGCTCACACCTGTAACTCCAGCACTTTGGGAGGCTGAGGCGGGTGGATCACTTGAGGTCAGGAGTTCGAGACCAGCCTGGCCAACATGGAGAAACCCCATCTCTACTAAAAATACAAAAATTAGCCAGGCATGGTGGCACATGCCTGTAATCCCAGCTACTCAGGAGGCTGAGGCAGAAGAATCACTTGAACTCAGGAGGTGGAGGTTGCAGTGAGCCGAGATTATGCCACTGTACTCCAGCCTGGGCAACAGAGTGAGACTCCATCTTAAAAAAAAAAAAAAATTCTAGAGCTGAAAACACAATATCTGAAATGAAAATTATGCTAGATGGTCCTAACAGAGTACTGGACACTGGAGAAAAAAGGTGAAGTTAAAGACATGAAAATATAAATGATCAAATTGAAAGACAGAAAGAAGAAAGAGACTTTAAAAAATGAACATACTTTCAGTTCTCTATGAGACAATCTCAACCATACATATAATTAGAATCCCAGGAGAGAGGGGCAGAAAATGTATGAAAAAACTGTGGCTAAAATTTTTTCCAGTTTTGATGATAAATATCAATTTATAGGTCCAAAAATCTCAACAAAGCCTAGCAGGATAAACAGAAAACAACAGCAACAAGCTACATCAAGGCAACATAGTCATAGCCATATTGATGAAAATCAGTGGTAAAATCAGGCTATGAATGTCTGCTGAATTCTTACCACAGACCCGGCAAACAAGGGGGCAATGAAACAGCATCTAGAAATGCTGAAATCAAGCCCACCTAAAAGTCTCAATCCGGTCACAATGGTCTTCAAAAAGGAAGGTGAAATAGGCGTTTGAAGATAATCACGACTTAATTTATCGCCAGCAGATCTTACTACAATAAATGTTAAAGGAAGTTCTTCAGGCTAAAGAAAAATGAAACCAGAGTAAAACTCAGATCTACACAAAATAACAAAGATCACTGGAAATGGTAAATATGTGGGTAGATTTTAAAGTGAGCGTGAGGAGAAAAGGGAGTAAAATATACATCTTCAGGCACACCCACCCTCCAAATAGGGTCTAGATCAAATTTGAAGAGCCTAGCTGACACCTCAGCAACTCCAGACTTGCCACCGTGGCTGGCGGTGCTAACATAACTTCCAAGGCTGGAGTCGAGGCTGGCAAGCCCTCCAGGGACCCAGAGATTACCAAAGATGCAGTCGTAGTTCCTAGGCCCTGGAGTCTCCGGATTACGTCTGGACTACAGGCTGCACTGTCTTCTCCATGGCCTGCCTGACAATGGCTTGACCTTGACTCTGGCTCTTATTTCTTTTCTTTCTTTCTTTTTTTTTTTTTTTCTTTTCTGAGACGGAGTATCGCTCTTGTTCCCCAGGCTGGAGTGCAGTGTTGCGATCTTGGCTCACCGCAACCTCCGCCTCCCAGGTTCAAGTGATTCTCCTGCCTCAGCCTCCTGAGTAGCTGGGATTACAGGCATGTGCCACCATGCCCGGCTAATTTTGTATTTTTAGTAGCCCAAAGTGCTGGGATTACAGGCCTGAGCCACTGTGCCCAGCCTTTTTTTTTGATGGAGCCTTGCTCCTGTTGCCCAGTTAGAGTGCAATGGTGGGATTTCGGCTTACTGCAACCTCTGCCTCCTGGGTTCAAGCAATTCTCCTACCTCAGCCTTCCAAATAGCTGGGATTACAGGCCCCTGCTACCAAGCCCAGCTAATTTTTGTGTTTTTAGTAGGGAAGGGTTAGCCAGGGTGGTCTCAAACTCCTGACCTCAGGTGATCCACCTGCCTTGGCCTCCCAAAGTGCTGGGATTACAGGCATGAGCCACCATGACCCGCCTCTGGCTCTTATTTTAATCAGATTTGGGGGTCCACAAATCCATTCCTGCCCTGTCCCCTAACTTAGAGGCTAGTCCAGAGGTTCTTTCTTGGTGACATGTAGAGGAAGGAGAGAAGCACCAGCCAGTCTTCCCATACTGCCAGTGTTTAGGCCCTATGGGGATTACAACATTGTGTTCAATTCTTTCCTTAGGCAGCTTTCACTCCACATTGCGTCATGTCTGCTATGCACACTATGAGCTTCAGACTACTGGGTTTCACTTTTTTCCTTAACTTGGCCACCGTGGGAGTCTTAAGAAAATGTGTTATGTTAATGAAGCATATGCTGAATGTGCTAGCCCAGTGCAGCCACCACGATGATTCACACATGACCTAGAAAACTGATTGAACCAGTTAGCCTCCCTGATTTCAGTTCCTGGCTCTTCTTGTCTGTCCTTCCCATCATCACCAGATTTTCCTTTGCAAGCCATCACTCTATGTTATAGACTGAATGTTGTATCTCCCCGAAATACATATGTTTAAATCCTAACCTCCAAAGTGATAGTCTTAGGAGATAGGGTCTTTGGAAGGTGATTAGATCATGGGGGTGGAACCCTCATAAATGGGATTAGTGTCTTTATAAAACAGAAACCTGGGAACTCTCTTTTCCGGGTCTTTCCACCATGTGAGGACACAAGGAGAAGGTGGCCATCTGCAGCCTAGAAGAGCGCCCTCACCAGAACCCGACCATGCTGGCACCCTCATCTCAGACTTCCAGCCTCCAGAACCATAAGAAGTGAATTTCTGTTGTTTATAAGTCACTCAGCCTATGGTACTTTGTTATAGCAGCCTGAATGGACTAAAATACTCTAATGCCATGTTAGCACCCTCTTCAAAATCAGAACTGTCTTCTAATGTGCCATTGGCTTTACCCAGATAGAGTGACTGCCAACGTGTTTGTAATGGGGGCCAAGGGTCGGGGGAACAAGGCAAAGAGCTCAGGAGCCAAAGAGATGACAGGCCAGTGGATGAGGCAGATGTCAAATATGCCTGGAGATGCTGAAGGACACACGTCTCTCCACTGTTGCCAGTGGGATTAAAAGATCATTCTTCCTTTCAGGCATTTGAATTACAAAAGCAATGCAATACCAAAACATCAAAAGTAGGTTTAATAGTCTCCCTTCCCTGCCCCTCTCGACACCACAACACACTACACATATTTCTTCTCAATCATGACCCTGGAGAGATGGTTTCATGGAAGTTTATACGTTTGCACTTCAAAGTCGATGACTTCAAGCCTTCATTATGTTACAATTTTGTTGGTTCCATTTTATAACTAGAGAAATGTCTTAGGGGCCAGGCATGGTGGCTCACACCTGTAATCCCAACACTGGGAGGGCAAGGTGGGAGGATTGCTTGAGCCCAGGAATTCAAGACCATCCTGGGAAACATAGGGAGACCCTGTCTCTACAATTTTTTTTTTTTTAATTAGCTAGGTGTGGTGGTGCATACCTGTAGTCCCAGCTACTTGGGAGGCTGAGACAGGAGGATCACTTGAGCCCAGGAGATTGAGTCTGCAGTGAACTGTGATGGCACCACGGCACTCCAGCCTGGATGACAGAGTGAGACCCTTACTCTTAAATAAAATTAAAAAAAGAAAAATGTCTTTGTTTAGTGTTGCTGTGTGTGTGCGTGCGTGCGTGTGTGTGTGTGTGTGTATGTGTGTGATTTGTAACAGGTTGGGATTTCAAGAGAAGAACAAAAAAGTCAAATATTTTCTCAAACTCTTCTCTCATAAAAAGAAAGAAGGTTTGGCTGAGCACAGTGGCTCATGCCTGTAATCCTAGCACTTTGGGAGGCCAAGATGGGTGGATCACCTGGGGTCAGGAGTTCAAGACCAGCCTGGCCAATGTGGTGAAATCCCATCTCTACTAAAAATACAAAATTTAGCTGGGCGTGGTGGCACATGCTACTAGCTACTTGGGAGGCTGAGGCAGGAGAATCACTTGAACCCGGGAGGTGGAGGTTGCAGTGAGCTGAGATCACACCACTGCACTCCAGCCTGGGTGACAGAGCAAGACTCTGTGTCAAAGAAAAGAAAGATTTTTAGCAATTCAGTGACACGAAAGTGAAATGGTTGCAACAGCTGCCAAATTAGGGAAGATTAGCCCTTCCAAACATTAGGCGAAGCAAGATGGGACTCGTTTTAGAAGCTGCAAAGAGTTTGGATTCCCTTTTCATCTCATTACATCCACAGTTGAGAGAATTTCAGGGTGGGAGTGTATCTAAGGTCCCCAGCACACTGCCTTTCTAAGGGTACTGTGGTTCTCGGGAGACATCAGTGACCCTCCTGTCCTTCTCTTGCTTCCTTGGTATTCTCCTCACCCCTTCCTGATGGGCTGTTACTGATTCTGTCTCCATAGCTGAGCTGTAAAACATTGCATACCACGGATGACGCACATTTGCCCTGGATCCTTTTCCATCCCTCAGCAATCTGTGACCCAGCCCTTTGCCAGCTGCTTGGCAGCCAACACTAATGACTGGAAGCAGGTCGGGGCCATGAACCTCTGAGACGGGAAAACCTGCAGGCAAGAAGGAATTCCTACCAGGCAGCATAGCGCTTAGACCGAAATGCAGTTCCGCCAAAACTGGCTGATGGGGAAATGACTGAGACATTTCTCTATGTCTGAGAAACTTAAAGTTTTGTGGAGAAAGGAACTGACAGAATTTCTATGTAAAGTTGTCAGAACCAAGGGGGCTTAGGAAATCCACCTCGGTTCCGAGAAGACTCCCTGAAGGGCGTGGTGGGGAGCTTTATCTTGAAAAGGATGAGTGATCGATGAGGTGGCAAGGGCAGGCTCGGAAGAGTGAGGGAGAGAGAGAGAGAGAGAGAGAGAGAGAGATACAGAGCAGGAGCCCAAGCTTGGGGGCTGGTCAGCAGGGAGCAGGGGAAGCTTTCAGGTACTGGGTAGGGCTAGAGGTAGGGTGACTGTCAATCAGGGTAGAAGTCTGCTTTCAGAGGGTATTAAGCATTGTATTAGGACACTTGCACTTTATACTTCTGGGAAATGAGAGTTTAAGAAGTGAAATAACAGGATCAGGTTTTCATTTCTGATAATCACCCTGGCTGCAGTACAAAGCATAGATTGGAATCTCTCTTCTTAGTGTAGTATCTGTCACATGGTGGGTGCCCAGTAAATATCTGTTGAACAAATGGTCAGTGAAGAAAGGAAAGGAAAAAAAAAATCCCTTTTAATAGGCTTAATGGGCTTGCAGCAGAAAGTGTCACCTATGAAACTCTCCAGACAGGTGGGGTGGGGGAATTTGACACAGATGCTGCTGCCCTGCTGCAGCTTTGTTTCATTCTGTTTTTAATTTACCAGGGCTGCAAGGGAAAGGGTGACTTCTGGGATCTCTGGAGCTAGGATGAGTCAAAGGCCTGCTGACAACATTCTAGAGCTCTGCTCCTCACAGCAGTCAGGCAGCAGCGGCATCAGCTGGGAACTTGGTGGAAATGTAGAATCTCTGGCCCCACCCTAGACCAACTAAGTCAGAATCTGCATTTAACTAGATCCCCAGGTGATGAGTAGGCCCTTGAGGGTGAGAGGAGCCGGGTGTAGACTCAGAAGCTCCGCCCTGCAGATGAATCATCAGGAGAACCCGGAAGAAGTAGGAAGAGTGGGGAGACCTGAGAAATCCATATTTTTCCAGTCTCCTCTGCTTGAGACTACAAGTGGGGCCACACTAATAGAAACCTATGGTTTTCTCCAAAAGCCCCAGCAATTTCATATGATTCAACCTAGTACTTTGGAGAGTCCCCAGAGTGTGACTCATGACTCCCCCTCACTCAGTTACCACATGGCATTCCCACTTTCCTGCTCTCTGACCTGGGCACAAGCCACAACTCCCAAGGGTGCTTGCTTTACAGGGCACTCTGTCTAAGAGGTGAGAATTCTTCTGCACTGCCTTGAATGGCTTCAGCAATGACAATGATGATAACCAACAACGTCAAGAACTGCTATACACCAGGCACTGTTCTAGGTACTCTTTTGGGTTTAACCTTATGAATCATAATGATCGTTACTATTTCACAGATAAAGAAACTAAAGCCCAGAGAGGTTAAGGAGCTTGCCAAGTCACAGGGCATGTGAGAGGAGTGACGCCTGCTTATCGTTTGGGCCCCGGGGGCAGAGCTGCTTGATGCTCCAAGAATCACACAGAACCTTTAGCAAATGAGCTCTTTTTGTTTATTGCTGGGAGCATGAGCTATAAGCTAAAGAAACCACTCAGAGGAACTAGAGACTTATGAGTGGTTCTAAGATGAGTTAATGAGGTTAGGGCTGTGCTGCCGGGGGTGCATGTGTTCCCAGGAGCTGATGTGGCCCACTGAGTCCCTATAACCTCCAGCATAATCAGGCTCAGGCTGTAGCCCCTGCTGCTGGGGCAGACAGAGGAGTTCAGTAAAGGCTGGAACTGTCAGAGGCAAGCAGCTCTGCCCGAGGAAACCTGGGCAGGATCAGGAGAAGCGGGATAAGGCCAGTGAGGAGCCCCAGGCCAGGGCCATACAGACCCCCAGGATCTACTGAAGGTGATGGAACACCCCAAAGACAATGCTGAATGTCTACATGAGGAAGTGTCTCCATCACCGGTGGCCCAGAGATAACTGAGGGAGCAAAACAGGACCCGAAGGCCAAGGTCCAGCCTCGGGCTATGTCCAGGGATGAGAGAAAGGAGGAGGCCCATGCCCAGAAGCGCCTTCACCCCAGGTCCGCTGCGGTCTCACGACTGAGACCCCCTGCTTGCACCCAACCCAGACAGTGCTGAGGAAGGGAAGAGGAAGCAGGAGGGGAAGTCTGTGACAGGACCAGCTGTGCCAGTCTGGAGGAGGCTGAGCTAGGATAAGAATCCTGTGGCTTGGAAGTCCTTTGCTTCCAGGATTTAGAATCTCTCAATTCTTCCAGGGCTGTTCTAACCTTACTTCTTTAAATTTATTAATTTTTTTTTAAACAGGGTCTCACTTTTTCACCCAGGCTGAAGTGCAGTAGTACTATGCAATCTCAGCTCACTGCAACCTCCCTCTCCCAGGTTCAAGTGATTCTCGTGCCTCAGCCTCCCGAGTAGTTGGAACTACAGGCATGCTCCACCAGGCCCGGCTAATTTTTGTATTTTTTGGTAGAGATGGGGTTTTGCCATGTTGGCCAGACTGGTCTTGAACTTCTGACCTCAAGTGATCTGCCCGCCTCAGCCTCCCAAAGTGCTGGGATTTCAGTGTGAGCCACTGGGCCCGGCCTCTAACCTCATCTTATGGGACTGTCTTACATCCTTACTTGGATGAAGAATGGAGGTATCAGTGAACCCCTAGAGGCCAGACGTAGGGCTGACCCTGCAGTGAGTTTCCTCAGGGCCTAGGCATGAGCCAAGGAAGCTGGCATAGTGATGAGAGGGCACTCAGAGGGCAGGGCTGAGAGGCTGCTGGGAACCTGCTCATCCCTTCTCTCCTGGACTCTCCATCCTCCTCCTCCTGCTCCCTCAGTCACCACCTTCAGGCTGTGCTTCTCCTTAGCAGGATCCTCCTCTGCGTGGTCATTAGTGGGACTGCCCTAGGGGAAGGCCTTCTTTAGGTCACACCCCTCTTTCTCCCACCTCCTGGTCTCGGGGTCACTTTGGAGCCTGTGGTCCTGGAGGAAGCTGTAGCAGCAGGGACTGAGGAAAGACTGCAAGTTCCAAAGATAACCGCATCTTCTATGGCTTTTTAAAATTTCCAGCTGAACCCTGGTATAATTGAATACAGGGTTCAACACTTAAAAAACAAAAACTGTTCTGATGACTAGAAGCAGGACAGAAGCACTGGTGGCCTCTAAAGGGGGTCTGCCCCCAGAGACGGCTGTGGGTGAAGCCAGGCAGATGGCAGCCTGCCCTCTTTCCTGCCAGCACACACATCAACCGCTTGGCTTTTTATGAGAAAATCCAAACAAAGGGGCATGATTGTGTGAGATGCCAGTCTGTGTGCCAGCCTGCGAGCCTGCCCAGGGGATGGGATGGCCAAAGACTGGGGCTGGACGTCACAGGTCAAGAATGCAGAAATGCTCCTGGCAGCCTCCTCTTTCGGCAGAGGAATGGAAAGCTCTAATCTGGTGTCTCCTGCGGGAGGAAGAGCTAGGGATCAACACCAGGCAACAGCCATACTGTCTTCCTCCCAGAGAGAGACCTGTCAACATTGCTAGGGGAAGAGGAAAACAAACAAACAAGAAAGGAGGCCAGGCTAATGATGACAGAGAGAAGCATGAGCTCCATGAAGGAGACAGCCCTCATTATCCAGCTGCATTTTCGGTAATAACACATCTTGGCTGTTTCAAGAACCATGGTTTGAGTCCATCCACCTACAAGAACCCGGATTCTTATTAATATGTGAATTCCATTAGACTTGCTAGTTTAGGGGATGTCCATGTTGCTTCCTGTATGAAAGTGACCCTGATTTCCAGCCAACGCGAGTGAGTTTTCTGTGCACAGCGCATGCGCAGGCTGGCTGTGCTTACTTGAGCTTCTGTCTCTCTCCCCTGCTGGCTTGGAACCACTGGAGGCTGGAGCGTGTTTATCCACATTCGTATCCTTAGCACTGTGTCAGGCACATAGTAGGTACTCAGCAGATATTTGTTGAAGCAAAAGGATGATGAGATAGAAACATGACAGTAGGAACTATTCAACTCAGGAGACTTTAGAAATGACCCGATTTCGGGATAGGTGGAAGACAGCGGACATTGGACATTAGGCAATGAATGACAGTGACTCCAGAGAAAAGGGAAACAAATGAGGTAGCCGTATAATTTCCCCAGTTTACTATCTGGAGGTATTTTCCGTGCTGAAGTGCAGGGAGGAGAAACCCAGACAGTGTTTGGTGGTCTCATTGAGTTGAAAATACAGAAATCAGAATTCAAAGTCCAAGTTAGAATTCTGAGAACTCGAGTCAGCTAGAAACACAGAGCAGAATACAGAAGTCGAAGAAACTTCACAGAGAGAGCTTGGAGGTCAGCAGAGAGGTCCTCTTGGGTCTTCAGCTGACAACTGATATGCAGAGGCAAGATAAGAAACTGTGAGAATAGGGGAAGAGCAGCTGGAAAGCAGTAGACCAAACAATTCCCATTGCTCACACAGGCCAGAATGGAAACACCTCATCATGTATGGGGCATTTCCTTAATAAGGGGCATAAATGGCCAGGTGCGGTGGCTCACGCCTGTAATCCCAGCACTTTGGGAGGCCGAGGTGGGTGGATCACGAGGTCAAGAGTTCGAGACCAGCCTGACCAACATGGTGAAACCCTGTCTCTACTAAAAATACAAAAATTAGCAGGGCAAGGTGGCGCATGCCTGTAATCCCAGCTACTCAGGAGACTGAGGCAGGAGAATCACTTGAACCTGGGAGGCAGAGGTTGTAGTGAGCCAAGATCGTGCCGCTGTACTCCAGCCTGGGCAACAGAATAAGACTCCATCTCTAAATAAATAAATAAATAAATAAATAAATAAATGGTGTAAATTATGCCTAGAACAAAATCTACTTTGGACCTGTTCTAGCAAAGCTTAAAAGCAAATTTCAAAAGGACCCAACTGATCTCATGTAATGTAATTGAGTGCCAGAACAACATCCAACAATACTTAAAGGACTACAACACAACCCAGCACTCACCAACATAAAATTCACAACATCTGGTATCCAAATGAAAGTTGCAAAACAACTGGAAAATATGGCCCATAACCAGGAAAAAAAAATTCAATGGAAATATACCTAGAGATGACACAGATGATGAAATCAGGACTATAAAGGAGCTGGTATAAATGTGCTCCATACATTCAAGAAGGCAGAGGAAAACATGAAGAGGCAAGAAATGGAACATTTTCAAGACCCAAATAGAACTTCTAAAGATTAAAAATATATCTGGATGCAAAATACCCATATAAGATTAACAGCAGATTAGACATTGCAGAAAAGGTCTGTGAACTTGAAGGAGAACCTTTGAAGCACAGAGAGGAAAAAGACTGACCAAAAAATGAACAGATTGTCAGCAAACTGTGAGACACAATAAAAAATATATACATAATACATGTAATTGAAATCTCAGAATAAGTTGGGAACCCACAAAAATATTTTTAAAATTTATGGTAGAAAATTTTATAAACTTGAAAACTCAGAGATTGAAGAAGCTCCATGATCCCCAAGTAGAATAAATGCAGAGGAAATTACACCAATGTACATCATATTAAGACTGCCGGAAAATAGTGAGAACAAGATAACATTCAAAGCAGCCAGACAGAAAAATAAAATATTACATAAAGGCAAACAAAATTAATAATTACTAGTGACTGCTCATCTCATACAGCACAAGTCAGGAGACAATGTTATTTTATGAATATCTGACAGAGAACAAGTTGTCAACCTAAAAATCTATATCCAGTGAAAATATCTTTCAAAAATGAGGCAAAATAAAGGCTTTTTTTTTTTTTTTTTTTTTTTTTTTGAGACAGGGTTTTACTCTGTCACCTAGGCTAGAGTGCAATGGCACAATCTTGACTCACCGCAGCCTCTGCCTCCCGGGTTCAAGTGATTCTCCTGCCTCAGCCACCTGAGTAGCTGGGATTATAGGAACCATCACCATGCCCAGATAATTTTTTTTTTTTTTTTTTTTGAGACAGGGTCTCACTCTGTCACCCAGGCTGGAGTTCAGTGGCACGATCTCGGCTCACTGCAACCTCCACCTCCCAGGCTCAAGCGATTCTCCCACCTCAGCCTCCTGAGTAGCTGGGATTATGGGTGTCCACCACCACGCCCGGCTAATTTCTGTATTTTTAGTAGAGATGGGGTTTCACCATGTTGGCCAGGCTGGTCTCAAACTCCTGACCTCAAGTGATCCACCCACCTCGGCCTCCCAAAGTGCTGGGATTACAGGTGTTGAGCCACCATGCCCGGCTGCCCAGATAATTTTTGTATTTTTAGTAGAGACAGAGTTTCGCCGTGTTGCCTAGGCTGTCTTGAACTCCTGAGCTCAAGCTATCTGCCCAAAAATAAAGTCCTTTAAAGCCCAACAAAAGCTGAGAGACTCATTGCCAGCTGACTTGCACATCAAGAGATGTTAAAGGAAGTTCAGTTCTGTAGGGGGAAGGAAATGTGGATCCTCCCAAACAAATGAGGAGACCTGGAATTTAAATGTGTGGATGAACGTGTTTTTCTTAGTTTTTAATCTTTAAAATGATAACTGTTTAAAGCAAGCTTGTCCAATCCATGACTCATGGATGGCTTTGAATGTGGTCCAACACAAATTCATAAACTTTCTTAAAACATTTTGAGGGTTTTTTTGCAATTTTTTTTTTAGCTCACCCTCTATCTTTAGTGTTAGTGTATTTTATGTGTGGCCCAAGACAACTCTTCTTCCAATATGGTCCAGGGAAGCCAAAAGATTGGACACCCCTCGTTTAGAGCAAAAGCAATAACAATGTATATTTTCAAAATACAGTTGACCCTTGAATAACGTGGGGGTTGGGGCACTCGCCCTACCCCTAGTTGAAAATCTATATATAACTTTTGAATCCTCAAAAACTTAACAGTCTACCTCCCAGTAATACTATACTCATAGCTTACTGTTGACCAGAAGCTGTTCTGGTAACATAAACAGTTGATTAACACATATTGTGCATATTATATGTGTTATATACTATATTCTTACAATAAGGCAAGCTAGAGAAAAAATGTTATAAGAAATTAATAGGAAGAGAAAATATATTCATTCATTATATTTGAGGATGAAGACCTCTATGATGGTCCACTTCCACTTACTATTTCTTTTTTTTTTTTTTTTTGAGACAGAGTCTCGCTGTGTCACCCAGGCTGGAGTGCAGTGGCACGATCTCAGCTCACCGCAACCTCTGCCTCCCAGGTTCAAGCGATTCTCCTGCCTCAGCCTCTCTAGTAGCTGGGACTGCAGGCGCGCACCACCACGCCCGGCTAATTTTTTGTATTTTTAGTAGAGACAGGGTTTCACCGTGTTAGCCAGGATAGTCTCGACCTCCTGACCTCGTGATCTGCCCACCTCGGCCTCCCAAAGTGCTGGGATTACAGGCGTGAGCCACGGCGCCCGGCCTCCACTTAATATTTCTTTAGGTGGAAGTGGGTCATCATAAACGCCTTCATGCTCATCATCTTCACGTTGAGTGGCTAAGGAAGAGGAGGAAGAGGAGGGTTGGTCTTGCTGTCTCAGGGGCAGCAGAGATGGAAGAAAATCTTTGTATGCGTGGAACTTCACTGGTCAAACCCATGTTGTTTAAGGGCCAACTGTATGTGAAAATAAAGTATGGCTATAAAAGCATGGAAGACAGGAGGGGTTAATGGAAGTACACCATTGTAAGGGTCTCACACTATGCATGAAGTGGTAAAGTATAACTGGAAGGTAGATTGTGATAGATTAAAGATGTGCATTTAAATCCTACAGCAACCACTAAAATCATAAACACAAATAAACCAATAGTGGAGATAAAAATGGAATTTAAAAAATACTCTTAGCAGGGAAGCAGTAAACAATAGCCAAAATTGAAGCGAAAATGTCATGACCAGAACTGGAATTGCCTGGGTCCTAGACGTGTGCTCTTATTCTAATAAAAAAGGAAAGAATGTGCCATGTAAAGCATCAGAGTAAAGAAAGATTTCTCGAAAATGTTGGAGCCTTAACATGACTGTAAGAGCTGAGAGGCATTTGGGAAGAAATGAAGTGGGCTATTCTAGTGAGGGAGAATGGCATATGAAAAGATGACGGTGGGAGATAGGAAAGGAGGGTATTTGCAGTGGGAAAACAGGATTCATACAGAAAGTTTTCAGAGAGTATTAAGAGGTAAAGGGGCTGAGCGCGGTGGCTCACGCCTGTAATCTCGGCACTTTGGGAAGCTGAGGAGGGCGGATCACCGGAGGTCAGGAGTTCAAGACCAGTTTGGCCAATATGGTGAAACCCCGTCTCTACTAAAAATACAAAAATCAGCTGGGTGTGGTGGCAGGTGCCTGTAATCCCAGCTACTCAGGAGGCCGAGGCAGGAGATTCACTTGAACCTGGGAGGTAGAGGTTGCAGTGGGCAGAGATTGTGCCCTTGCACTCCAGGCTGGGCTAAAAGAGCGAGAATCCATCTCAAAAAAAAAAAAAGAGGTAAAGGAGGTGTGCCAGGTAGCCAAGGGCCTTGAATTTAGCCTTAAGCCTGTGGGCAAGATGGAACCCCTGAAGACTGCTTATCTCTGAGTGAGCCTCACCCTCAGTGGCCACTCTGGCTATCCTCTTCCCTGGCTGTAATCATTTTTTGGTGTTATATTGCAAAGATCATGCACTCTGGAGTCAGAAACCTTGGGTTTCTCTCCAGGTTCTCCACTGAATGATTCTAGGGCAAGTTTCTTAGTCTAAGCCCAAGTTCTCTCAGGATCAGTTTCCTAAATTAGGAGACTACTGATCGCTTGGCCCTTCCTTATCCACCTCAGGGGAGGACACAGTATTCAGGCTAGGCAGTCACTGTCCCTCTTCCCCTGACCACAGGACTGATTCAGGGATGGGTACCTGACACAGTCCTTGCCTGTCTTTTTATATTTATTTTTTTGAGATAGGGTCTTGCTATGTTGCCCAGGCTGGCCTCGAACTCCTGGGCTCAAGTGATCCTCTTGCCTCAGCCTCCTAAGCATCTGGGACTATAGGTACATGCCACCATGCCCAGCTATGGATTTTTCTCTAGCAATAGGGTGATATAGGCCTAAAGTTGCCACCCTCTGGGGAGATCTTGCCAAAGAATAAAGACAAAACTGAGGACTACAAAGCCAAGAGAGTAACGAAGAAAGAGAAAGTTCTGATGACATCATTAGGGGCTCCCAGGACCTGAAAGAACTACCCATGGACTTTTCAATTACGTGAGCCAATGATTTCCCACCCTTACCGCTTTTGTAAGCAAGTTTTGAATTGATTTCAGACACAATCAGAAGCACCCAAACTACACAGTATTCTTGTGAGGATTAAATTAGATAAACATGCAACAAACGGCACGTGTTCAACATATACTGACTATTATTACTTTCTTATCACTACATATCTTAATATCATTTTATCCCCTGTACAAGCAGATGCAGAGAACTCTATTTTATAGAGGGATTTAGAGAGAGGAAGTAGCTTGTTAAAAGGCCCCAAAGTTAACAAATGACATAGTTGAGCTCTTTTTCCACCAGACGCTATGGACGATAGTAACATGCCTAGCACATAGCAGTCACTTGGTAAATGTGGATTCCTTTCCCCTTTCCTGCAAACCAAGATCCTCAAATCATGCCTGTCTACCTAGAGGTTCACATGAAAGCAGAAGTCGTAAGGATGCTTCTATACATTCTGCCTCCCTTAGGTATAGTTTGCTCTTCAGAGACTTATCTTTGAATGATCGGACCTGCTGAACGCTTGTATCTTCCCGTCTTAACCCCTCAAGGCTCGCCCCTCTCAGCTGTCCTTCCAGATTTTCAGCCGCTTCTGAACATGGGCATCTAACATGTTCTGTGGCACTGACTTTCCCTCCAGCCCTCAGACTTGCCTTAGTCCCTGTCGTCTGCCAGTTTTTCCCTGGACATCATCCTCTGAGAGACCATGCAGTCCCATGGCCGCGCATGACCAGTATGCACCCGGGTGCGTCCTCTTCCCACACAATTCACCGAAGTAGTCTTGGTTCTTTTTCCTCAATGGTCAGTCATGCAAGTCACAGTGAACATATCTATTTTGGAAAAGCCCAGTGCATAACCTGATATAAACATTTCATTGTCTATCATAGAAAGGAATTTCTCTAAAAGTTCTGGGAGGATAACTTTTTTCTTCTCACTTAAAAAATATAATGTAGTGGCACACAGCCTGGGCAGTGTAGCTTCACAACATCCTCAGTGTACCTGACAACTTCTGGGAAGTTGTCATCAGTTGACTAAAAGTCAGAAAGGGCTGGACATGGTGGCTCACGCCTGTGATCCCAGCACTTTGGGAGGCCGAGGTGGGTGGATCACCTGATGTCAAGAGTTTGAGACCACCCTGGCCAACATGGTGAAACCCCATCTCTACTAAAAATACAAAAAATTAGCTGGGCGTGGTGGTGGGTGCCTGTAATCCCAGCCACTTGGAAGGCTGAGGCAGGAGAATTGCTTGAACCTGGGAGGCGGAGGTTGCAGTGAGCAGAGATCGCACCATTGCACTCCAGCCTGGATGACAAGAGCGAGACTCCATCTCAAAGAAAAAAAAAAAAAAGGTTAGAAAGACCTAAATGTAAGGAGAGTAAACATTTTGATTCAGAAATTCAGACCAAGAAATCTTTCATTTAGTCTTCGGCTGTTTTAGAAAATGAGGGCTCCTTGAGCATGAAACACTGCAATCTTACATTTACAAAGAGCACTGGAAGAGGTGCTAAGAGAGTGGGTTAGTGTCACTTCTTAGCCACTGTCTGTTTATAGACGAAACTGCTGCTTACCTGTCCAGTGCCCATTCTCTGCTTCCTACCAGAACCTTTAAATTGTTGGGGAGATCATGTACCCAGCTCAAAGATTATCTTGCTCAGTCAGCTTGTAGGAAAGGTGGGGCCAAGGAAATGCAAGCGGAAGTCATTGAGGGGATCGTGGCACAGATCTGCAGAGATGGCTGTCTCAGCTGGAAGGTGACTTTTTACCCACCCAGTTCTTCCTCTGTCTTACCTGGAACCAGGTACCATGATCAGAGCTGCAGTGGATATCCTGCAGCAGGAGAACTTGAGGGTGGTAGCCACTGGTGGTGTTCAGAAGAGCAGAAAGAGAAGAGTCGGGTACACTGAGGATGTTGTGAAGCTACACTGCCCAGGCTGTGTGCCACTACATCATATTTTTTAAGTGAGAGGAAAAAATAACCCATTGCCATTGTTGCTTGCAGCTGAACATCGGTCCTAACTGATGCAGTGACCTGGAAACATTGCTTAATTGGGACTGTGGTTTCCTCATTTGTGAACTGATGAGGGTTATATCAGAAGATCTCTAAAGTTCTCTCTGTTTCTAAAACCTTATGATTCTAAGACTCTGTATAAATACGTAAGTACAAAATGCCTGCCTGATCTCTATTCCATCTTGGCCTTCTGGGCGAATCTGAAAGTGAGTGTGTGTATTGTTAGCTGGAAATCAAAATGACTATGAACGTAGAATTGCCATATGACCCAGAAATTCCACTGCTAGGCGAAATGAACGGAAAACATGTGCACGGACAGACACATATTTATAGCAGCGTTACCCTTTTTTTCTGAGATGGGGTCTGGCTCTGCTGCCCAGGCTGGGCTGCAGTGATGGGATCATGGCTTACTGCAGCCTCAACCACCCAGGCTCAAGTGATTCTCCCACCTCAGCCTCCCAAGTAGCTGGGACCACAGGCACGTGACACCACACCTGGTGAATTTTTAAAAAATTATTTTTTGTAGAGACAGGGGCCTCCCTATGTTATCCAGGCTGATCTCAAACTCCTGGGCTCAAGTGATCCTCCTGCCTTGGCCTCCCAAAGTGCTGGGATTACAGGCATGCACCACCGCGCCCAGCTGCAGCATTATTCTTAATAGTGAAAGAGTGGAAACAACCCAAATATCCATCAACAGAAGAATGAGTAAACAAAACATGGTCTATCCATACAATGGCATATTATTCAACCATAACAGAATGAAGTATTGATACATGCTACAACAGGGATGACCCTTGAAAACATATGCTAAGAAAAAAAAAGCCCAGCCAGACACAAAGGACCACAAATAGAATGCCTTCATTTATATGAAATGTCCAGAATAGGCAAACCCATAAAGACAGAAACAGTAGTGATTTCCTGGGCTTGGAGTGGTAGGGAAGACTGGGGAGAGGGGTATGGGGGGTGACCGACAATAGGCATGGAGTTTCTTTTTTGGGTGATGAAAATATTCTGGAATTAGATGGTGATGATAGCTGCACATTTCTGTGAATATACTAAAACCCCCTGACTTACAGTCTTTTAAGTGGTGAATTTTATGGTAGGCAAATTTTATCTCAATTAAAAGACAAAAAAATGACTGTGAAATATTTTGAATGAAATAGAATGCACCAAATTAAGCTGCTTTGGCTGTGTGTTGACAAGCACACCTGCAGAGAAACACGAGGGGTGGGGAGGCAGGAAGGCAGGGCGGTTAAAAAACAAAGGTATGGAAGAGTCTTTTCAAGGGAATGGCTCAACTTTGAAGTGCGTTTAGAAAAGCATGACCTCTCAATAGGACATCTTTTACACACCAGAAAGAAATTAGCCTTACAGCAGTTTGCCAAGCCACATCTTAACTAAAATGGGGATTTGAAAAAAGGGCCACTCCTGTCCTCCTTAACTTCCTACTTTTTTTCACAATAGCTAAACCCTGGTAGAATATTCCCTTTTGCAACCGTGTTTGCATTAGAGCATTGTG